>NW_006239638.1:16599-22915 GCF_000226075.1 Solanum tuberosum | reverse complement strand
ATGGAAGGTATCACGAAGATCCGGGCTCGTAACCTACAAAAGATTGTAGAAGCAAGGGGTGAGTACCGAACCACACGGTACTCAATAAGCAAACCTCTAAACACAAGCTAAGAGTACAGAATACGGGTATGCGCGATACGTCCCTCGAAATGGTACATCCTCTTTATTTTCTTATTCTTTCTCAATGCACATAACACTTGTCACAACCATGTCTTAGAACAATGCAAATGACATGTTCACACAAATAATGAGGAGATGACCATTTTCATAACATTGCACAAATCACAACAACAAAATCATGATACAACTTCAACAATGATTCAACAAGTCTTCCAAACAATTCTCAACACATCATACAAACAATTGATCACATTACTCCCAAACATATACCACAAGGAAATACACGAATTCCATATGCTTAACAAGGGTTTAGAAATCCACTTGCCTCAATCAATCAAGAATTCACTCCAGGACTTGAGCCTTCCCTTTTCGTTGAGCTTCCAAATCAATGCAATCTATTCAAGTACATAGTCACAATAAGATTTCGAAACTAACAACATCCATATTACTATAGGTTTAGCCTAGACCCATACGATCACCCAAATCTATAATCAAGTTCCTAAGTTTTAAGCTTAGGGTTAAGTTTCAACTCTTTTCCAATATCATAATTCGAATGGTATTTATATGATACGATAGATCTAATATTTAATTACCTATCTTAATATGCCAAAAACTTAACTCATAATGTGATAATAATAAGAGATTAAGCCAAATTACCAATCATCCACAGAAAGAACACCACCTCCGAACCTAAGAATACATACGTCCTCACTGTATCTCCAATTCAAATTCCTAATTGCTAACCACACATAGTGTAGCAATCATTACCTATCAACTTTTCATATCCTCAATATATCAAACTTGAACTATAATGTGATAATTACAAAATTTTCAAAATCAAAACCAAGTTACGAAATCAATACTTAAACAGTAACTAATGTGTGCTCGTGGAATACTTTTAGAAAGAATATTATTAGTGCATCTATTCAATAATATCACATCCCCTAATCAATGGTCGTAATTACCCTATGATATAGTCCCAGTTCTTGTCGGCAGTAACCCATAAAACAATACTTATACATTAATTTGAAACACCAATATTGGAGAAACTTAAAAACCAACTCGTTACACCCGTAGAGCCTCACTATAGTTTAACACAATTTACTGCTATCTAAAACTTACCAATTATTAGCTTATTATTGGCTATCAATATGTCAAAATATTTCCCACTCCAACTTATCCTTTAAAGACCAAATTCCAATGGAATACATAATTTAAATATTCAATTCTTTTCCTCCCATCAGAACTAACGCCACATACATGATTATTAGTGGAAAAAGTTTGTTAACCAATTGGACTATTTGGTTTTTAACTCTTTCACTTGCAAACACACACACACATCTTACCTGAAGGAAGAGGATTCACTGCTCAAGTTCTCTTTTTACTTTGTGACTTGATGCCGCACCAACTGTACGGTTCTCTCTCACAATTTAGGTTTAATTTATTTTACATGGGTCACTAAATGAATTACGGACTTGACCCATTATCCAATAACCAAATAAATCAATTATTTAATAAATATCCATCAATTAAATAATCATATTTATCGAATAGTTCAAAATTCTTAAAATCAACTTCACCGACTGATCATGAATGACTCGCGGCAACTATCGGGAGGGGTAAAATGGTAATTTTATAAAAACTTCAAATATGACTTTCCGGGTCATTACAAAAAGCTAAAGACTAATGAAGATAATCTGAAGTATAAAGCTAGTCAGCAGCATGACTATAAAATTGCGGAGCTACGTCGATCGGAAGATGAAAAAACCCAGAGCTAAAAGGAGACGATGGGAAACTCCTTACGACCCATAATGCTTGTTTAAATACATCTGCAGGTACAAGCAAACAAGTTAGCGATAAACAACATAAAAATGCGAACTTAAACCAGCTATTCGAAAAACCATTTACCCAAAAGGACACCTAGACATATGTCTATAGAACCACAAACATCTACATACGCAGATAGTTTGCAAAACCAAAATGAGAAAAAGACATATAACTACATCACACGAACCTATATTAAAAATATACACAAAATCCAAACTTATTTAAACCTTAACCCTAGATCAACTACAAAAGAACCAAACCAGGATTTTTTGACACAAAAGTTACAAGGATATAACAAGTTAATTGCACAGCCAAAAACTAACGCTATAGTAAGAACATGTTACAACTACGGACTGTTAAATACCGTATACATATACGACGGAGAAGAAGTTAGTGGAATACCAGAACTACACAAGGCATTCGTCACATACAAAAGAGTTTACAAAAGGAAATTTATTTTATATAAAATTCTATACAGCACCAACGGAGATATTATACGAGAAAATAAAACCTTTAATACAGGTTATCAAGATAGGACTAACTAAAGATATGATTATACCCGAGGACATCGGAAAACAAGAAGAGATATGCAAAATAGAGATACCAAGTTTTTATGCCAACAAAAGAATAATTGGTATATCAACTATCATACAGGAGCTAGCCAATAATTATTTAAACGGAAACGCTATATGGAGCTACTATGCAAGAGATCAGCTAATGATTTATTCCAATTCAAAGGAGCTAAGGAAAGCAGATATGGATGAAGTCCAGAGATGGATTTTGTCATTACTTAAGCCAGAAGAACGACCTACGACGAGAGCACTAAAAGCAGGATTATTTGGCAGAGTTATTAACCAGATATTGCAAGCTAATTGGTCACAAATATCCTGACCATATATGTTCAAAATGCAACGGAAAAGATAACATAATTCCAGATATCGATTTAGAGTAAAAGAAGAGGATGAAGATAAGAAGCAGACAGACAAGAAAAGATATGGACAAGATAAAAAGAAGATAAGATACAAGATGACAGACAAAATAAACATGAATAGATAGATAAATGTAATGTAAAGCACTTTGCAAGGTGTAAAGTAGGAATAGTAAAAATAGTAGGTGGACATTAAAGTAAGTAGTAAAAGTCATAAAATAGGTATGGTATGTCATAATGTGTCATAAGGTAGATATATATTAGTCATAAAGTAGTATAGTACATGCACATTATTGTGCATTACTGTAGAGATAAGATAGGAATTGTAAAGTAGTAGTCGTCTCCTTTCTATATGAAGGGACGCATATGTAACATAGAGGGAGGCAACACCTAAATAAAAATCCTCTTTCATAAAACACTCTCTCAACTAAGATAAATATTTAAAATACTAATGGAAAAATCTGAAATCCAATCAGATATTTCAGATAACATAGTTAAGCAAGAGGCAAAGGTATATTGTTCAAAAAATATGCAGAACTAATTTCATATATTCCTGAATATCATATATATGATTGAATAAATTTATGTTAGTTATTATGTATTAGAATTATTTGAATCATGATTTCTAGTTTATTAGCATACTGGAAATAGGGAGAAAACTTCTATACTATGTCATCCTAATGTTGAAACTGGTAGGCGAGGAAGCCGTTTAGGGAGTAACAAAGTTGAGGCGCTGATAAGAAGGAAGTATTCGCTAAGTACGATGCTAGTAGTGACAGGAAAACATGATAAACAAATAATCTGGTTCATAATGATCTAATATGAATTTTAATCAATTATGAATATGATAGGAAGGAATAATTTGAAATAAAAAACCCGCATAGTAAAGAACATGACTACATACGTTCATGATGAAATGATAAAAAACTATGAAACTTTTAATCTTATATATACTTAAAGATATAAAAATAATTGAATTAAGAAGAATCATATGGGAAAAAATATTTAATGATAACGAATCTAAAGATATATTGAACCAACAATGGTATGAAATAGACCTACATGATTTAGACTACGAAATAATAGAATGATACGATTTAGAAATAAATTCAGACTAAAATGAATTACGAATATTTGCAATATTGGACAGAATCTATGGAAGATATAAAACTATTGGAACAATTAATGGAAGAAAATTTATATATGTACCAAAGAACCCAAGATATGTTATACCTAGAATATATCATAAATAATATTAAAGAAATATCAAGATTAAAACACTTAGCCAAAGAATATTACAATAAAAGCTTTAGAAAAAATTAATATTGTATAAACATAAAAGCATGAACTCCTCACCTACCAAAAGTAATCCTCACCTACCAAAAATAATTCTTCTTAAAAAGTATATGAATTCTACACTACCACCTACTAAACTATGAATTCCTCAGTTACCAACTCCGCTATGAAAAATGTGGTATCACCTAATATTTACTTACACATCTTAATATATAAAACTTTGATACAAAATAATGATCACCAATGAGATTTCAAAACCTAAAACTAAATAACGCAGACATTAGCTTCAATTTTCAGTAGTTCCAACACACACGAAAGTGACAAATTTCCAACAAAAAAATAAAATGATCAAGCTGCTATTTATGGACAAAATAAAGGACGCAACTCCATTATATTATTATGCAATCATTATCCTAATCATGACCTTGTATTAAGTCACCATCATGTTTACTCACTAGCTCTGGTAACTGAAAAAAAAAAAAAAAACTTTTCAACCCACGCAAAACACGCTGGAGCTTTCAAAATTAATTTTTACCTGAAGCACATACGTATCACCCTTTTCAACGCTGCAATTGAAGTTTGAGAGTTCTCATCTAACTCTTTATTTTTCCTCCTAAATTATAACCAAAAAGTGTTAACCCTACTAACTTATTTTAATAAATGCGTCAAGTGGTATAAGGTATTAAGTAAATTATGGACTTGTTCCATTAATCATTAACTAAATAAATTAATTATTTAATAAATACTCATCAATTAAATAAATGCAGTTATCAAATAGTTCAAAATTTTCAAACCAACTTCATCAACTAATCCTAAATGACTTGGGACAACTATTGAGAGGGGTAAAACAATAATTTTATGAAAATCTCTAACAATGACCTTTCGGATCATTACATCACTCACCGCCACAATAGCGTTACATCAGTGCTACGTCAGAAATTATATTTTTTAATAATTGTTTTATTTTCTTTTGTTATCAATTACTTTTGTTTTGTTAACAATATTTTACACTAATTAATTCTCTAATTAATTATTAAATATCTCTAATAACTATATCTTCTTCATCACTAAATCTCACCCACTTCATATCTCATCTCACCGGAAAAATCATGCCACCTTATTCACTATCAGTTCTTTGTTCTTCACCACCGTCATATCCCCTTCCATTCTTCTTCTTCTTGTCACGGTCCAAAATTGGACGTGATGACACTCGTCTTATCCCACCTAGACAAGTCAGCCTAATACTAAACCATTACGAGGAAGTGCGGAAATAAACTATAAATAAATGTTTAATACTTTAATATAATGCAGAAACTCATAATCAACTTAAATATACCCCCAAATCGGGTTGCAATTTTTCTTTAAATTTAATTATCTCATTTGTTAATTTTGTTTTTTGTTCTTTTTCTTTTTATTTCATTTCATACATCTTTTTTAGCATTGCCAACTCTTTTTCTAGTTCTATTATTTTAGCATTTTTTACTTCTTCTAATTGTTGTACTTCCTTTTTTGCTTGTTGTTTTATTTCAACACCACATGATTGTTGAATTACTCAACAATCATGCCCCGAAAAATTATATCAGAGCTATGGATAATAAGAAACATACTAGTAGAAACATAAGAAAAATAAGAAGAAAATTAAGCAAATTATATCCGGAATATAAACAACTTAATATCACAAAAAACTGATAACGAAAAATTAAATCAATTAATAGATAATATATCTAAAGTAGAATATAAATATATTCAATATTTAAAATTACAATGAATAACGAGAATAACGAATATAGACAAAAACTTAATGAAATAATTATAGCAAAAAGACAAGAATTAGCACATAGGCAAAGTAGACTTAACAGTAATATATTTGCAGGAATTTGTCACAAATCTATAATAGCACAATGAAAGACTATTTTATATCTGTTAATACAAATAAATAACTTAGAATATAAACTTCAACACAATCTATAAATGAATAAGCAAGAATACGCAATAGATGAAAAAACATATGAAAACTATGACGGATTAAAAATAAAGATAATATTTTCTAATCTAGGAAAAGATATAAGAAAATAGGTGACAATATAAGTCTAATGTTAGAAAAAGAAACGGTAAAACTAGAAGATAGTTTAACTGCGATGATAA
>NW_006239638.1:15876-16118 GCF_000226075.1 Solanum tuberosum | reverse complement strand
CCTAGCACATCAGGAGTAAAAAACCCAAAAAATTTTAATCCAAAATATTATAATGGAAACAATGAACAATATGATAAAGAAAAAATTACATTGGATAAAAGATTAAGTAAAAAATGGACGCCTAAACCAATAACTGGACAACACGATTTTTTAGATTTAGACTGTGTAGCAGATATAAATAATACAATCCAATTATGGATAGTATATATCAAAACAATTAATAGATAACAAAATAGTAATGA
>NW_006239638.1:14624-15047 GCF_000226075.1 Solanum tuberosum | reverse complement strand
AAGTGCAGTAAAAGGTAACCTCATATACCAAAAATTTAAATTTATAATAAGTGTTAATTACTCAGTAGCAATAAATGACAGAAACATAGATAAATCGCTAGTATTATATTGGAAAATGTCAGGGATAGAACTAGCACAGGAAGTAAAAATATTTACAGCTAGATGTAAAATCTTATATGTTTTAACGACAAAACATAAAATAATAGCAAAAAATAAAATAAATAAAATAAAAATAGAAGATCCTTTTTGAAAGAATAGTCACAATCATAGACAAAAATGACTATAGTTATAATGAAATTGACATAGAAGAAGATTTAGAAATAGTAAAAGAAAGACTAAGTACATCAAAAAGAATAAACATGAACTGTGAAATACTACAAATCTCATAAAAAATGAGTACCTCAAGAAGAATAGATAAAACTC
>NW_006239638.1:13843-14606 GCF_000226075.1 Solanum tuberosum | reverse complement strand
TAAAACCACATCATTATTACATAACGGGAATAATGGAACAACGAAAATATTTAATATTAATAGATACAGGACGAAAAGAAAACTATATTACAAGAGAATTAGTGACGGAAGATGAAATAATAACTATTGAATCTTTATGGATAACTACTTTAATTAGAAAATTGTGTAGTATATATTGATGATATATTGCTATATTCTAAAACCCAAGATAAACACATAAGATTATTAGAAAGACTCATACATATTATAGAATATTCAGACATAAGTCTAAAATAAAATTCAAAATATATCAAGGAAATGAAAATATCATCCCTTAGGAATACAAATAGATAAAAACGGAATAAAAATGCAAACACATATAGTACAAAAAATAATTAACTCAAATGAACAGCTAGATTCGAAAAAGAAACTACAATCATTTCTAGGACTAGTAAACCAAGTAAGGATAAAAATATGAAAATATATATACTTGCAAAGATAATATTAGAAGGATATTACAATAAATTAAAGAAAGATGTAGAATACCAGTTTGACAAGAAAGACCAAACACAAATACAAAAAATAAAATTATTGTGTAAAAACCTACCTAAACTATATTTTCCGGACGAAAACAAAAAATCTACTTATATAGTAGAATCAAATGCGAGTGAAAAAAGTTATGGAGGAATATTAAAATACAGATATGATGGCAATACGATAGAACTTCATTGTAGGTATTATTCAGGAACATTTAATAATACAGAAATAAAATGGGAAATAAATA
>NW_006239638.1:11889-13561 GCF_000226075.1 Solanum tuberosum | reverse complement strand
TACTCAGACTGAGAACGAAAATACAATGGAAGAAATACTTAAAGTCATAACTACACTTTGTATAAAAGTGGACAGTATGGACAACGAGATACAAAAGCTAAAGACTAATGGAGATAATCTGAAGTCTAAAGCTAGTCAGCAGCATGACTATAAAAATGCGGAGCTAAGTCGATCGGAAAACTCTAAAAATCCAGAGATAAAAGGTGACATTGGGTAACACCTTAAAACCCATAATGTTTGTTTAAATACAGCTGCAGGTACGAGCAAACAAGTTAGCGATAAACAACATAAAAATGTGAATTTAAACCAACTATTCGCAAAACTATTTACCCAAAGGACACCTAGGCATATGTCCATAGAATCACAAACATCTACATACGCAGATAGTTTGCAAAACCAAAATGAGAAAAAGACATATAACTACATCACACGAACCTATATTGAAAATATACACAAAATCCAAATTTATTTAAACCTTAACCCCAGATCAACTACAAAAGAACCAAATCAGGATTATTTGACACAAAAGCTACAAGGATATAACAAGTTAATTGCACAGCCAAAAACTAATGATAATTTAGTAAGAACATGTTACAACTACGTACTGTTAAATACCGTATACACATACGACGGAGAAAAAGTTAGTGGTATTCCAGAACTACACAAGGCATTCGTCACATACAAAAAGAGTTACAAAAGGAAATTTATTTTATATAAAATTCTATACAGCACCAGCGGAGATATTATACGAGGAAATAAAACCTCCAATACAGGTTATCAAGATAGGACTAATTAAAGATATGATTATACCCGAGGACATCGGACAACAAGAAGAGATATGCAAAATAGAGATACCAAGTTTTTATGCCAACAAAAGAATAATTGGTATATCAACTATCATATAGGAGCTAGCAAATAATTATTTAAACGGAAACGCTATATGGAGCTACTATGCAAGAGATCAGCTAATGATTTATTCCAATTCAAGGGAGCTAAGGAAATCAGTTATGGAAGAAGTCCAGAGATGGATTTTGTCATTACTTAAGCCAGAAGAACGACCTGCGACGAGAGCACTAAAGGCAAGATTTATTTCGACAGAGTTATTAACCAAATATTGCAAATTAATTGGACATAAATATCCTGATCACATATGTTCGAAATGTAATGGTGAAGATAACATAATTCCATATGTCGATTTAGAATAAAAGAAGATGATGAAGATAAGATGCAAATAGCAGACAAAGGGGCAAAAAAGATAAAGTAAATAACGTAAAGTAGTCAAAAAGATGTGTAGATAAGATGTAAATTAGTCAAGTATGCATTATTATGTAAATTAGTCAAGTATGCATTATTATGCATGTGTATATTAAAGTAAGTAAATAGGAATGGTGGACAAGTGTATAGTAAGGTATGGTGTGTCATAAAGTCGGTGTACAAGTGTAAGGTATCATGATGGGCAAGTGTAAGGGATGGTAGGGGGTGTGATTTATTAGGTGACAAGTGTTAAAGTGAATAGTAGTACGTTATTGTAGTGTAGTATGAAAATCCTTTCTATATAAAGGACGGATATGTAACTTAAAAAAGCAGGCAATGCCTGATATATAAAACACTTTTTTCAAAAACCTCTCTACGAAAATTAAGTATTTAGATAAATGGAGCAACAATCTGAAAT
>NW_006239638.1:10041-11344 GCF_000226075.1 Solanum tuberosum | reverse complement strand
GGTATAGAGATAATTGAATTAAGAAGAATCATATGGGAAAAAATATTTAATGATGACGAATCAGAAGATATATTGAACCAACAATGGTATGAAATAGACTTATATGATTTAGACTACGAAAGAATAGAATGGTACAATTTAGAAATTAATTCAGACTAAAATGAACTACGAATATTTACAATATTGGACAGAATCTATGGAAGATATCAAACTGTTAGAATAATTAATGGAAGAAAATTTATATATGTATCAAAGTACCCAAGATATGTTATACCTAGAATATATCATAAATAATATTAATGAAATACTCAGATTAAACCAACTATCGGAAGAATATTACAATAAATATTATTCCATTTTACCATGAACACCGCAAGATTAAGACACTTAACAAAAGAATATNNNCCCCAAAAAATAATATTAAAGAGATAACTAATAAAATCTTTAAAATAAATTACTCACTTACCACACTACCACCTACCATACTACCACTTTCATGAATCCCTCAACTACCAGTTCCGCACTGAAATATGGTATTAGAGCGGTAATGTGGTAGGTGAGTAATTTATTTTAAAGATTTTATTATAATATTCTTTTGTTAAGTGTCTTAATCTTAATATTTCTTTAATATTATGTGCCAAATTCATGGTAAAATGTAATAATACTTATTGTAATATTCTTTCGATAGTTGTTTTAATCTGAATATTTCATTAATATTATTTATGATATATTTTAGATATAACATATCTTGGGTTCTTTGGTACATATATAAATTTTCTTCTATTAATTGTTGTAATAGTTTTATATCTTCCATAGATTTTATCCAATATTGTAAATATTCGTAGTTCATTTTAATCTGAATTTATTTTTAAATCATACCATTCTATTTTTTCGAGGTCTAAATCATGTAGATCTATTTCATATCATTCTTGGTTTAATATATCTTCTGATTCGTTATCTTCAAATATTTTTTTCCCCATATTATTTCTTCTTAATTCAATTATTTCTATATTTTAAAGTATATATAGGATTAAAGTTTCGTTAATTTTTTTATCATTTCATCATGCATGTATGTGGTCATGTTCGTTGTTATGCAAATTTTTTATTTTCAATTATTCCTTCCTATCATATTCATAATTGATTAAATTCATATTAGATCATTATGAACCAGATTATTTGTTTATCATATTTTCCTGTCACTACTAGCATCGTACTTTAGCGGATACTTCCTTCTTATCAGCGCCTCAACTTAGTTTACTCCCCTAAACGGCTTTCCTCGCCTACCGGTTTCAACATTAGGATG
>NW_006239638.1:8643-9953 GCF_000226075.1 Solanum tuberosum | reverse complement strand
ATGTTTACAACTGAGTCTATATATAGACATACACACTCTAATACGCTTTTTACATCTGTCCACTACTATTCATGAATAGTTCTTATTTTGTCTACCACTATCCTATTTACGACATATTAATAATGTACATATACACTTGCCATTATTTGCACACTATTTTTAAGACACATATCTACTTATTTGACTACTTTACAACTTTGCAACTATTTTACATTATTTTACTTACATAACTTTTTCCGTTCTTATCTTTTTATCTTCTCCTTCTTGTTTTCTTCTTCTTTTCCTCGTTGATTATTCCAGCTGGACATCTGGAATTATGTTATCTTCTTCATTACACGTTGAACATATGTGATCAAGGTATTTGTGTCCAATTAGTTTGCAATATCTAGTTAATAACTCTGTTGAAATAAATCCTGCTTTTAGTGCTCTTGTCGTAGGTCGTTCCTCTGGTTTTAATAATGATAAGATCCATCGCTGGACTTCATCCATATATGTTCTTCGTAGTTCTCTTGAATTTGAATATATCATTAATTGATCTCTCGAGTAATAACTCCATATAACATTTTCGTTTAAATAATTGTTTGCTAATTCTTGTATAATAGTTGATATACCAATTATTCTTTTGTTTGCATAAAAACTTGGTATCTCTATTTTGCATATCTCTTCTTGTTGTTCGATGTCCTCGGGTATAATCATATCTTTAGTTAGTCCTATCTTGATAACCTGTATTGGAGGTTTTATTTCCTTCGTATAATATCTCCGCTGGTGCTGTATAGAATTTTATATAAAATAAATTTCCTTTTGTAACTCTTTTGTATGTGATGAATGCCTTGTGTAGTTATGGTATTCCACTAACTTCTTCTTCATCGTAAGTGTATACGGTATTTAATAGTCCATAGTTGTAACATGTTCTTACTAAATTAGCGTTAGTTTTTGGCCGTGCAATTAACTTGTTATATCCTTGTAACTTTTGTGTCAAATAATTCTTGTTTGATTCTTTTGTAGTTGATCTGGTGTTAAGGTTTAAATAAGTTTGGATTTTGTGTATATTTTCGATATAGGTTCGTGTGATGTAGTTATACATTTTTTTCTCATTTTGGTTTTGCAAACTATCTGCGTATGTAGATATTTGTGGTTTTATGGACATATGTCTAGGTGTCCTTTGGGTAAATGGTTTTTCGAATAGCTGGTTTAAGTTCGCATTTTTATGTTGTTTATCGCTAACTTGTTTGCTTGTACCTGCAGCTGTATTTAAACAAACGTTATGGGTTTTAAGGAGTTTCCCATCGTCTCCTTTTAGCTCTGGGTTT
>NW_006239638.1:1515-4755 GCF_000226075.1 Solanum tuberosum | reverse complement strand
TTGTAAAGGATCCTCACTATATAATAATTCTAACTTACCTTGGATTATTTTTATTTTATCTCTAGAGAATATAATTAATTCTATTTTAGGGCCTTCTTCTTTTATATTTTCTAATTTTTGTGTAATTTTTTCACTTCCTTTTATTCATTCTGTTGTTCTTCGTTTTTTATTATTTACTCTTTTTGCTCCTATTTTTGTTTACATGGTGTTGTGAACCACCAGTGTGTTTTTGTTAATATATGTGGGTATAATTTTTCTAAAAATGGCATTCCTAATAACATATCTTTTGTAGTTAATTCAAAGTTATATATTTCCTCTATAGTTAGTATCTTATCCTATATTTGTACTTTTATATTTTTTTCCTTATATGTGATATGCTTCCTTCATTATTAAATCATGTTACTACTATCGGTGTTTTTAATTTTTCCCATTTATCATTTGGTAAACAATTGTATTTACATATATTAGCTTCTACTCCCGTATCTATCATTGGTGTATAATATCTGTTGTAATATCCCTCTATTATTATCTTTGCAAGTATGTATATTTTCATACTAAGGTTCTTTTATTATTACTCTTTTATTTTCATAATTTATTGTTAACTGTTTGTCTTCTAGATTATATGGTTTTACTTGTTCTAGCCATTTTATTCCTAAAATGATATTTTCATCTCTTTGGTATATTTTAAATTTTATCACTATTGGTACTCCTCCAATGATTATTTCCTTTTCTGTAGTTTCATCGGTATACATTAATGCTTTTGGTAATTCGAAGCATGATTGCTCAATAGTTATTATTTCATCTTCCGTCACTAATTCTCTTGTAATATAGTTTTCTTCTCGTCTTGTATCTATTAATATTAAATATTTTCGTTGCTCCATTATTCCCGTTATGTAGTAATGATGTGGTTTTATTTCTTCTTCCATTGATTTTTGAAGAGTTTTATCTATTCTTCTTGAGGTACTCATTTTTTATGAGATTTGTGGTATTTCACAGTTCATGATGTACTTAATCTTTCTTTTACTATTTCTAAATCTTCTTCTATGTCAATTTCATTATAACTATTGTCATTCTTGTCTATAACTGTGACTATTCTTTCAAAAGGATCTTCTATTTTTATTTTTTTTATTTTATTTTTTGCTGTTATTTTATGTTTTGTCATTCAAACATACAAGTTTTTACATCTAGCTGTGAATATTTTACTTCCCAGGGCTAGTTCTATTCCTGACATTTTTCAATATAATACTAACGATTTATCTATATTTTTGTCATTTATTGCTACTGAGTAATTGACACTTATTATAAATTTAAATTTTTGGTATATGAGGTTACCTTTTACCGCACTTATTATAATTTTTTTTATGGGCTGTATGATTCTATCATCCGCTAAGTATATTTCTATGGGTGTATCTATTCCTTCTCTAAAACATGCTTTTATTAGTATTTCTGTTCCTCCTAAATGTACATATTTAATTGGATTTTTAGCC
The DNA here is from genome assembly GCF_000226075.1 of Solanum tuberosum. Classification (NCBI taxonomy): domain Eukaryota; kingdom Viridiplantae; phylum Streptophyta; class Magnoliopsida; order Solanales; family Solanaceae; genus Solanum; species Solanum tuberosum. The sequence continues at coordinate 3,268 of NW_006239638.1, read as the reverse complement.
TTAATATCTTGTATTTCTTTATTTATTATTCGTTTATTTATTATTGGTATTTTAGCCTTTCCTTTAGTGTATTTGCAATCTATGATATGTTCTCTTTGACTTACTACATAATATTCTTCTTTTTGTCGTTTAAACCAGTTTCTTATTGTTGGTATTTCGAATATTTTTGCTATGCTTAGGTCTAGTTCTTTTCCTTTTATTTGTTCAAATATATTATTATCAAATATTATTTTTTGTTCTAAAGATTCTTCATCTTGATGTTCTTCTTTATTTATTATTTGTATATCTGTTTCAGTCATTTGTTATATTATAAAATTCATTAACTGATTCTATTTCTATATCGTTATCATTTTCTGATATTTCATATATACTATCTTCACTTTCTAATTCATAATCTATGTATTCTATCTGCGTATATTTTTCATCGTCTATTATTATTTCTGATATTTGTTTTTTCTTTGGGTTTTTAGGTAATTTACAATGATATTTATTTTTTCTTTGGATTTTTAGGTAATTTACAATCTCTAGCTATATGTCATAATTTTCCACAATTATAACAAATACATTCCGTTAGTTTTCTTTTTGCTCTATATGGTCTTTTGGTTTTATAGTTTTTTGCATAGTATCTTATTCTTGGTTTTTTATATTTGTATTTTGATCTATATTTTTGTTATATTTCTTTTTATTTTTATAATACCTATCTGTACAACCAAATTGAGGTGTTGTTTATTTTTGCAACATGCCAAGTTTTTTACTAATATTTTTTCCATTTTTATTTCTTTTTTATGTTTTTCACAAAGTTTCATAAACCATCGTTGTAAGAATTTTTGTAACACCCCGTATTCAAAATAGACAAAAATGCAGATTTTGAGAAGTTGTAGGTGCAACTTACGGTCACCATCCACGGACCGTAGGTCAGACCACGGCCCGTGCTGGTGGACCGTGGTTCACCACTGCAACCCCTCCCCAAACCAGCTCAGAAAAATTGGCTAAGTCCCGACTCACGGACAGACCCACGGTCCGTAGATCAGACCACGATCCATGGATCGAGACTTCCCTTACAAGCCTCTGACACAAACTAAGGTCAACCAGCACGGACCGTCATTTGATCCACGGTCCGTAGGTCTGACCGTAGATAAGGATCAACAGCCAGTTAGCGGAAAATTCTAGATGGGTCAACTTCATATGGTCATAACCCTTAGCACAAAACTAATTATGTGTCCCATTACCTATGGTTACATAGATAATTGAATTATCTTTCCAACTCCACCGAGTTTGCTAAATTCCGACCTCCGAGTAAAAAGTTATGCCCATTTTAGTGAAGCCCTGTCGGGCAGACTCGACCTACGGACCCAATCGACGGACCGTAAGTCAGGTCCGTCAGTCACTCCGACAGCAGCTAATTCAAGGGTCTTTTGGAATTTTCCTATTTCGTTTAACCCCTAAGATACGTCGTTTTGACCCTAAATCATGAGGTTTTAATCAGTTTAAACTTAGAAACATAATTAGAACTTACCTAAGTAAAATAATTAATCAAAACTTAGAAAATTAGAATCAAGAAAGGAGAAAAAGATCAACAGAATCGAAATTGAAAGATTTCTCCGTGGAATTCGTCACCAGGTATGTGGGATTTCACTAGTGGGTTCCTTTCACCCATTAGGTCCCTAGAATTCAGTCAGATTCTTGATTCCACGATTATGAACAGACCTAGGGTTTCTAGAATTACAACAGATCATCATGAATTAGTTATTAA
>NW_006239638.1:0-1303 GCF_000226075.1 Solanum tuberosum | reverse complement strand
CCAGTCATGCCTCTATACCTTTGGCCGGGTATATTGGGTCCTCTCGATGTGGCGTATACATCGGACTCCATATTTAGCTCATGCGGTTTTATTTCGGTTATTAGTAGCTCTCACAGTTCAGTCAGACTCTATTGCATTGACCACATTTACAGTTTAGTCAGTATTCAATCTCAGCATGTGATAAATTTGGTCATTACATCAGTTAGCTCAGTATTCAGTATATTCAGTATCTATATCATGTTCAGATTATTTCATTGCTTTATTGCTTTGTTCAGTTATATGTTATTTCAGCTTTACTCTATCCTACATGCTCAGTACCTTTCAAGTACTGACGCATACGTGCGCTACATCTTCTCGTGATGTAGGTTCAGGTTGTGCGCTACATCTGCTCGTGATGTAGGTTCAGGTTCTCAGTATCCGGATCACGCTTAGATCGGTTCCCGGTCTTCAGTTCAGCAGAATCAGTTGGTGAGTCCTCATTCTTCGGGGACAATAGTCATGAGTTTCTTTTCAGTATTTTAGTCCTTTAGTTTCAGTTTTGCTAGACTTAGCTGGGGCCTGTCCCAACATTTCTAGTTAGTTTAGAGTCTTATTTCAAACATAGTTAGATTCAGCTTAGTATCTTGAGTTTGATATTTCTTTTCTATTAAACTCTCAGATTTGATATATTCAGTTATAATATATGGGTATTCCCCATCTTTTCAGATTTATTTATGATTTAGCTTCCGCATCAGTTTGTTATCTTTAGTATACTCATGATCATGCCAGCAGGGTTAGCTTGGGATCACTTGTGGTTCTAGGTCCCGTGTCCGCGTCTCGGGGGTAGCTTGGGGCGTGACAAACTTGGTAGCAGAGCATTAGGTTTAAGTGTCCTAGGATGTCTGAAAAACCGCACTAGGTAGAGTCCTTTTCATGGGTTTGTAGTGCGCAGCACATCTAATGAGAGGGAGTCTACAAAGTGTCTTAGGAAAAATCTTCATTTTTTTGTTACTCTTAATGTGCGTAAGGTATGATCTAATTCCATTCTAATTCGACGTTCTATGTTTCAGTGATCATACCTCCTCGTAGAGCTTATGTCAGGCATGCGAATGCCAGGAATGCAAACGCAGCTCCTCCAGTTCCAGATCAAGAAGTGTCGAATGCTGAATTCAGGAATGCCATTCAGATGTTGGTTCAGAGTGTCCCTAACCAGAACAATCAACGGGTTCAAACTCCTGTGAATGCAAATGGTGGTTCAGCAACAGCAAGGGTCCGTGACTTTGTTACGATGAATCCTCCAGAGTTCTTAGGATCGCATACTGGT
>NW_006239637.1:172116-172335 GCF_000226075.1 Solanum tuberosum | reverse complement strand
ATATGAGGACCCTATATCCGCACTTGTTCCGGGACTAGCGTAAGGTAAATTTTGAGACAAAATTTATTTAAGGGGGAGAGAGTAACCCAAATAATATTTACTCACTGTAAACTAAGTTCTAGAGCGAGAGATATGCATATAATACTAAACACTACCCAGTTCAGAAACAAATTTCGACACTTACCAACAAGAAGTGTGTGTTCTTGAATTCCAGCCAAA
>NW_006239637.1:165670-170430 GCF_000226075.1 Solanum tuberosum | reverse complement strand
ATTTCGACACTTACCAACAAGAAGTGTGTGTTCTTGAATTCCAGCCAAAAAGGGCCAAGTTTCTCTTGTGATTTTGAAGAACACTCTGTTTAGATATGTTTCTAAGGTTCTAAGGCTTCAGGAAAACGAAATTACTAAAGGAGGGGTGAAAATATATAGTCAACAAGTGATGTTTATCCCTTGGGCAGCTGTCCTTCAAAGGTGCTGCCCAAAAATTTGTGTGCTGCCCACAATGTATACATATACACTTATATATATATCCCTCATCTCCTATTAAAGTTAAACATAATTCTAATTAGAATATTACCTAAACACCCCATCACAAATCCTTAAATTACGATAAGAATTTATGCTAAGCAAGTTGGCAATTATCACAACACTTCAAGTTCCCAAAATGAGAGTAAAACATATTGTAGTAATTAAGAAATGATGCATCGACATGCAAGAGTTGATCTAGTATTTTTGGGGTGTTACAATAAGCATTAAGAAAGAGATTCACATGCTAAACAACTCAACTGTCTCAAAAACTGAACTCATAATGTTTTAAAAAATATACATTTAACTTAGCCAAGATGGCAACTCAAATCTGAACATAAGTCAATAACAAGATGACGAATGAACTAAGATCTGACTGACTATCTATGAAGCCTCTAAAACAAAGAGGGATGTCGGGATACGACCCCCGATCATCCTAACATCTGAAAGACTAGAAAGAAAATAAGCGGGATCCTCTGGAATGCAAAGAGGCTCACCAACAGACTCTGAACTGCTCACTGGATCAATGATGTGCTGGATGCCGATCCTAGTTACTTGCGTCTGCATCATAATATGATGCAGGCCAACTGGCATCAGTACATTGAATTACGAGTATGCGAGTTGGAATGCTAAACATAGCACAGGCTTGAAAAGATTCTGGAAGAAACACCTACCTGGGCTCTTCTCAACTCATGAATAAACTTAACTCAGAATAAAGCAATGAAACACATGCAATATATGAAAAGCTTTATAAAACAGCAAAATCAACTTAGTTCGTTAAAGAAAATATAATAACAAACCCAAATGTACTCATATACAAAGTGATATAGTTTAGGTGGGAGTTTCTCTAACCGACAACCACCACTATGAGCCTAAGTGGTGATACAACGTCTTTACCATCATGCTGCCAGACTGTCCTATACTTTGCCGTCATATAGAACTACTTAACTTAGTGGATCCACTAGCTTAACTTATGTGATCATCTAAAAAGTATGACCCATTAATACCCATGATGGCTACATGGTTTATGGATACTTGAGTTAATATGAACTCGCATCCCCATATCGGTGTTCAATACTACTCCCAAAAATATACTTAGCTCATATGTTTTTAAAACAACTTCTTTCTTTAGTTTGAGGTAATTACTCAAAACTTAGCTTAAAATCTCTCTTGGAATCGATATTCCCTTTTCTTTCTCAAAATGTGAAAACATTTTCAAACTTCTTGGGAATACTTAGTTCCCATACACTTCTTTGAAGAAATGAAACTTCAAAGCTATACTCTTTGCTTACTTGAACTTAAGTCTTAAAACAAAGTTAAAACATATGTGAAAGACTTTTGAAAAACTTTAAAGAACTTATCTTGACTTAACTCTTCACTTCTTGACTTGACTCTTAACTTTCCTTGAATTGAATTATGAATTCAAGGATTAGGATTTGTGATAGGAAAGATCTCATGATGTTTAGGAATGATTTTAGATAGCTAAACATGAGAAAAAACCGAAATATCAAAATATGAAGGTGGGTCCGCGACGCGGAGAGGCTTTTAAAATTTAGTTTCAAAAACATCTTTTGAGGCAGAACACTCCATGCCAGCTCCGCGACGCAAAACAGAAATTCCCAAAACTGGGGACTAGTTGCGCGACACGGAGGCACCTCCAAATCTCGACCGACGAAATTTCTTCTTCATTTTACAGCTCTAAACCCCCTAAACTCCATGGGTTCTTTTATCCAACACTTAGAATCATCTATACCCTCAATATATATTAGATTCTACTCGAAAACACTGCTAAAAACACGAATCAACCTCAAGAAACTCCAATCAACAACACCCACAAGAATTCAAACAAAAATCTATCAAGAACTCAAGGATTTACTTTCAAATCTAATAACTTCGCAAAAATTGAATCATGATTGGCGTGTGGGAGAATTAACCCAAAGCTATGTGATCTCACATACCTTGTAGGGATCACCCCCGACGAAATCCACAAGCAATTCACGATGATCTTGACGGGTCTTGAACGTTCTTCTCCTTTCTCCTCTTTTCTCCTCTTCTTTCTCTTCTCTCAAAACCCTAACTTTTTTGGTAAAAGTGTAAATTGATATAATTCAGCTTAAACCCCTAATTAATTACCAAAAACAAATTAAAATAAAAGGGTAAGGAAAAGACCAAACTACCCGTTTAAAATTCGGATTGAACTTTCCTTATTCCAACAGTACAACTTCCAAAGGGGATAACTCACTCATACGAGCTCGGAATCGTGCAAACTCGACGGCGTTGGAAAGATCATTCCAAGATATTTCCAACCATGTCTGGAAATACCTCTAACTCATCCTGACATAGAAGTTATGGCCGTTTGAAGTTGACCAAAAACTCACTTTTCCTAACTTAAACAATTTTCTAGATTTGTCATTATTTCCAAAAATGATTATTTCAAGTTCTTAGCTTCTTCCTAGCTATTTAAATTTGCGAGATGTTACACTTTTAGTTACAGTTTACTTTTTAAAGTGCTTTTATTATAAGTAAGTCTCCCGCTAAGATTTAAGTCATGCCAAGGGTTCACTTGGGGCCAGCAACAGTTCTCGAGTGCCGACCATGGACACCTAAACCAATAACTGAACAACATATTTTTTTTAGATTTTAGATTGTGTAGCAGATATAAATAAAACAATCCAATTATGGATAGGATATATATCAAAACAATTAATAGATAACAAAATAGGAATGACAGAAACACCAGGATATATAGAAAGAACACTTATAGGAACAATAAAATTATGGCTACAAAATTTATCAGATCGAAAGTTTAAAAAACTCTAAGAAAGTAATAAAAAAATCTAATGGGGAATTAGCTACTACAAACTATGGAAATATTATATAAATACGAAGTAGCTATAAGGAATGAATTTAGTAGTATGACAACAGAAGTAGAAGAACAAAATAAAGAAAAAATCATAAATCGGAATCTAATGACAAAATTAGCAATATGTAATATGTGTTATATAGATGAATATACATGTGCATTTAGAGAATACTATTATAAAGGAACATATAGCACAGAAGAAAGTAAAGAAATAAGAAAATTATATTTTACAAAATTACCAGAACCTTTTAATTCAAAAGTAATAAAAAGTTGGAATGAAGCAGGATTAACAAATACCTTAGGAGCTACAATGAAATTCTTACAACGATGGTTTATAGAACTATGTGAAAAACATAAAGAAGAAATAAAAATGGAAAAAATACTAGTAAAGAACTTAGCATGTTGCAAAAATAAAACGGCATCCCAATTTGGCTGTACGGACAGATACTATAAAAAGAAATATAACAAAAAGTATAGATCAAAATATAAATATAAAAAACCAAGAAGAGACTATGTAAAAAACTATAAAACTAAATGACCATATAGGCCAAAGAAAAAATTAACAGAATGTACTTGTTATAATTGTCGAAAATTAGGACATATAGCTAGAAATTGTAAATTACCTAAAAATCCAAAGAAAAAACAAATATCAGAAATAATAATAAAAGATGAAAAATATACGCAGATAGAGTACATAGATTATGAATTAGAAAGTAAAGACAGCATATATGAAATATCAGAAAATGAAATGAATAACGATATAGAAGTGGAATCAGACAATGAATTATATAATATGACGAATGATTGAAAAAGATACACAAATAATAACTAAAGAAGAATACCAAAATGAAGAATCTTCAAGGAAAAAAAAATATTTGATAATAATATATTTGAACAAATAAAAGGAAAAGAATCAGACCTAAGAGTAGAAAAAATATTCGAAATACCGACAATAAGAAACTGGTTTAAACGACAAAAAGAAGAATATTATGTACTAACCAAAGAAAACATATCATAGATTGCAAATACACCAAAGGAAAGGCTAAAATACCAATAATAAACAAACGAATAATAAATAAAGAAATACAAGATATTAAGGCTAAAAATCCAATTAAATATGTACATTTAGGAGGAACAGAAATACTAATAAAAGCATGTTTTAGAGAAGGAATAGATACACCCATAGAAATATACTTAGCGGATGATAGAATCATACAACCCATAGAAAAAAGTATAATAAGTGCAGTAAAAGGTAACCTCATATACCAAAAATTTAAATTTATAATAAGTGCTAACTACTCAGTAGCAATAAATGACAGAAATATAGATAAATCACTAGTATTATATTGGAAAATGTCAAGGATAGAACTAGCCCCAGGAAGAAAAATATTTACAGCTAGATGTAAAAACTTATATGTTTTAACAACAAAACATAAAATAACAGCAAAAAATAAAATAAAATAAATAAAAATAGAAAATCCTTTTGAAAGAATAGTCACAGTCATAGACAAAAATGACTATAGTTATAATGAAATTGACATAGAAGAAGATTTAGAAATAGTAAAAGAAAGATTAAGCACATCAAAAAGAATAAACACAAACTGTGAAATACCACAAATATCATAAAAAATGAGTACCTCAA
>NW_006239637.1:155295-162037 GCF_000226075.1 Solanum tuberosum | reverse complement strand
AACATGATAAAGATAATCTAGTTCATAATAATCTAATATGAATTTAATCGATTATGAATATGATAGAAAGGAATAATTGAAAATGAAAATCTGCATAATAAAGAACATGACTACATACATGCATGATGAAATGATAAAAAACTACCAAACTTTAATCTTATATATACTTAAAGGTATAGAAATAATTGAATTAAGAAGAATAATATGGGAAAAACTATTTAATGATAACGAATCAGAAGATATATTAAACCAACAATGGTATGAAATAGACCTACATGATTTAGACCTCGAAAGAATAGAATGGTATGATTTAGAAATAAATTCAGATTAAAATGAACTACGAATATTTACAATATTGGACAGAATCTATGGAAGATATAAAACTATTAGAACAATTAATGGAGGAAAATTTATATATGTATCTAAGAACCCAAGATATGTTATATCTAGAATATATCATAAATAATATTAAAGAGATATCAAGATTAAGACACTTAGCAAAATAATATTATATTAAAATCTTTAGCCAAACATAAGATGAATTCTTCACCTACCACACTATCCTCACCTACCAAAAATGGTACACCTACCAAAAAATGTCATGAATTCCTCACCTACCACACTACTACCAAAAATGTCAAATAAAATTAAATAAAGCAATTCAGCGCATATGAACTCCGCACCCACAAAAAATGGTATCTTGTTTTCAAAAATTTTAAAGTACTCTCTAGGATAAACTTAAAATAAAAATAGTGAATTACCTTAACTCAAATATGAGCTCTAAGATAAACTTAAAATAAAAATAGTGAAATAAGCAATCTAGCTGGATTCGGACCCAAGTCTTGCATATGGATCCTCTAACAATCTAGCTTGTACCATCAACACAATGACACTCTTATACTTTTCATGGGTGCACAATTAATTGTATCCTAATTTATGTCAATTTCTCAAAATATATATATATATATATATATATATAAAGCTTAGATCTAATCTGAGACTGAAAATTAACATGATATTAATTTATTCTTCAAATATCATGTTAAGATATTAATTATTCTTTAGATATTAATTATTCTAAAAAAATCATGTTAAGATATTAATTATTCTTAAAAAATTCTTTAAATGTGAAGATGCTTGTCTTTAACTAAGTGTTTAACATTTTATACTAGAATATGGATAAACAAAATAAAGTAGATAGTGGAGATGCAATAATAGATGTTCCCATATCGTGTATTGCAATACACGATATGGGAACTGTCATTATTGCATCTCCACCATCTAATTTGTTTTGCTTATCCATATTCTAGTAGAAAATTTTAGAACACTTATTTAAAAAGAAGCATCTTCACATTTAAAGAAATTTTAAAAATAATTAATATCTAAACTGAGACTGAAAATACCATTTATTCTAAAATTTGACACAATTTCCAATCGGGTATCGACATTAGCCGGTCAATTCCCGGTCAACACTGAAACTGCAGAGAAAAAAAGTTTTAAATTTTTCCTACTTAAATTACACAAAAAGCGCAAAAAGCCCTCTTTGTTTTCAAAAAAATTCAAGTACTCTCTAGAATAAGACCTAGTTCTCTCTCGGCCATTTTTAAGACCGAATCACTCAAAAATCTGTATACATATCTCAGGTGAAGTTAAATTTTGCATTTTTATAGTTATTTTTTGTGTAATTTATTTGAATGCAGTCTTTTTAAGTTTATTAATTTGGTCAAGCTATGTTTTTTATGTTGAAATGTTGGAGTTCTTTTTATGATTTTTGAGTTTTTGGATTAAGGGGTTTATTTAGGGCCCGTTTGGCCATGTGATATAATATCATGATATGGAATCATGATATGATATCATAATATGGAATTATGAGATGAAATTAAAGTTTTGTTTGGACATACGATATGTAATTTTGATGTTGTATATTTTCTCATAAACATAAGAATTCATAAGTTGTAAAACTATTAAAATAATCCCAATTGTTTATCCAATCTTACCAAATAAACAAAAATTTATAAAATCGCATAATATATTATTACATTGCTATTTGTTCTCCATTTAAGTAACTGTTTCATCTAACTTTAATTCAATAAAAAAATTGAACATAAATTGTAGTGTACTAGTCTTTAATATTACTCAACAATCGGTTGGTGTGAGTTAAAGTGACTATATGTTGGTGAGAATAATAAATTTTATGTCAGTGAGAATAATAAATTTTAAAAAGTAACGATGTCATTATAAATTTTATTTACATATAAAATAAATGGTTAGTAGATATAAATGTGGGGTTGTTTTAACAAAATATAAATTTGTGGATCAATTTTTGTATTAAAAATATCTCAAATCATGATATGGAATTCCCATATCATGATTTTTGGAGAATATGAAATCACATCTCATGATATGGAATCATGAGATGGAATCTGCGTAAAATCGCATGTCCAAACGCTGATTCCATCTCACGATACGCCTACTTAGTATGGAAATGGTGAAATGCTTGTTATGTTGTCGCCTGATTGAGGAATTGCAATATTTTTTGATGGACCATGTTGGAATTTTTTTTGTGGGATTTTAGTTTTCTCTGATGTAGTGATTTAGGAATTAGGTTTTTTTTATTGGTTTATTGAGGAGGTAGAAATGGTTGATGATGTAAAAATGTATATCTTTTCTTGACATGGTTTTTACTTTCTTTGCTATTGACAATGTTTTGCTGATAATCTGTTTTGAAATTTTACCCTTTTAGATAGAGGTTAATTTAGTGTTGGAGTAGTGAAATGGATTATGTTTTGTTGATTGATAGAGAAATTTGAAGCATCTTATGGTGCAAAGTGGGGTTTTTGTAGTGGAAACTTACTTTTCTTTGCTATAAAGATTTTGGAATTAGGATTTTCGTTGATTGGCCAAGGAGGCAGAAATGGTTGGTGAAAATAAAGGAAAGAGCGATGGTGCTAATGTTGCACCGGGTTTGTTGGCTGAAAATGGTCGAACTGTAAAGAAATTGAAGGGCCACCTAGTTGAAGACAAGGATGGTGATACAAACCTTGATGGTTCATCAGATGTTGTTAGTCGGACCTACAAGAGGCGGAAGCGTACGGAAGTGGTAGAAGATGGCCTTGTGGTGGGGCACTCTGCTGGTCAAAGTACTAACAGGTCTGATAATCCTTACATGAACTCTTGAAATGTCTTTTTTCATCTTCTGTTTGTTACCTTTTCTTATGCATAATGTCTTAGTCTCTTCTGTATCCTTCATGGAATAACCAGGTTTGAATCTGATGATGTAATTTGATTGTTATGCCCCAGCTAGTACTGTATAATATGTTTATCTTGTTTCGTTATCAATAAAAAATTCCTACTCTTGTTCTCTCTCTTTGCAATCATCTCTATATGAGGTAGTAGTTCTTTTTTCTTGGCTCTTCTCTAAACTTAGGTTGTCTACCGAGATACGTGGAAGGCAAATACTAATTTAGAAAACCTATCTTTTTTCTCTTCTCAATAAAGAATTCGCTCTACTCTATATGAGGGGTGCCTATGTGAAGCTTCTTGAGAAGGGAAATGGAGGTGGTGGCTCTTGCGTAACCCCCTTAACCAAAAAAAAGTTTTTAAAATATATAATAAGGTAGAGATAAAGCATTGTTATCCAGTGGCGGATGACTTATTTTGCAAACATAATAATAATAATATTTTGAAACTACATTGATGTATATTTTTCCTTGTTGCTCTATGCTAATAGTTCAGTATCATGGTTATGGTTGGCGTCTTGACATAAAGTACCCCTCTCTTCCTTGCCTGTTGGTAAACACCCCAACCCCAATTTTGTTTTCTATCTCTCTGAGATCAATGACATATAACAATGATGAATGGATTTACCAGATAACAGAAGTATAGACCATTTGTACCAAGATATTAGAGATGTTGTTCAGAGTTCAGAAACATAATTCAGAAAATACAATTTTATTCATCATTTATATTTTGAAAATAGACAGAATAGAATGTGGTTTTATCTTTCAAGGTTGATTCTTCTGCCATCAAATGTTCAAGTAATTTTTCTTCTCTGCTTCTGGTCCCCGAACCAATATCAATTAGCACCAAAATTCTACCAAGTTCCCAGATGGAGATCCATTATGACGGCCATCATATGATTAACTCTCAAGTGAAAAATTAAGCTCTAGTTCTGCTATCTGTAATGTGCTGCGAGGAAGAAAACCGTAATTGTCTCTGTTCTCTTTACACAAGAAACACCTCCTTACAATTTGTCTCCATAAATTACTTAATACTTAAAGAATTTCAAGCTACTACAGCACAAGTGAAGTCACCTTCCGTGACTTTTTATGATTTCCAATGGGAGAAAGGATTCTACTCAATCACGTAAAAGCCAGTTTTACATAAGATCTAACAATTTGTGATTCTGTGCCCCTGCATCTTCTTACATCTTTTCTCCCCAACTCTTTTTTTTTTTGACAAAATTAATCTTGAACTCATTTTCATATCAAATAATTTGGACGCTGCCCAGGAAGACCCTTAGTTGCTTTGATTAAAATAACCAGGGGAGGATGCAACATTACGTTAATGGGTTCATCTGAATCCAATACTTTCAAAGTGGAACCCAAATTTATGGGTAAAAATTCGCTGAAATTGCAACAAATAGTAGATTTGAACTCATAAGTTACATATATAATGAGTTCAATACTAAGAACCTTAAAAGTTGAACCCATAAAGTGTAATTCTTAGATTCGCCTCTGATTAAAAAACTTGTCTTCTTTTCACTTCATTTAGATGATGCCACCTTTGACTCTTGGGATTTGTGATTTTTTTTTGATAAGGTAAGGCTTAATAAATATGTACCAAGATGGTACTAAAAAGATACAAATGACCTTCAAGGGATGGTCAATTGGCCATGCAGCAGTTACATCCTGCTTCCTAGAAAGTCAAGGAAGTCCATATATTAACTAGGATCATCCGGCATACAACTTTTACTTAAGAATACAAGTTATGGAGGCATTTCTCCTTGATTCTAGAGACGTGTATTTTCTGGCCCTCAAAATATGCCCTGATCATTCTTTTTTGCACGTCTCATGTGCGTCTTTGGCATGTTATTCTTGTGATTCTTTAGTTTTGCTTCCTTTGTGTTTTCATTTTTGTCCTTCTATATTAAGGTTTAATTTCTGTTCATGTTTTCTGCAATTTCGGCACGTAAAAGATGTTATTTATAAATATTATATGATAAAATTTCAAAATGTAGTTTGAGTTATGCTGTCTGTCTAATAGAAATTTTTATGCTACCGACTTTTATTTCAAAGAAATGTTGTAAATTTTTCTAGAAATTTCTATTAGACAGACATTTCTTCTTTCAAATAAAAGTATGTACCATAAAAATTTCTATTATACAGACAGCATAACTCACACTACATTTTGAAATTTTATCATATAATATTCATAAAGAACATAATGTGCAGAATTTAGGAAAGATGAAAGAATATCCGACACAAGAAAAAATTTGATATGTACAGCAACAATGATTTTGATAGAGAAATCAATATATTGTGATTAAGTGGATTTATGAAGTAAAAACCATGTTAATCAAGGTGGAAAAACATATCAAATTTTGGTTCAGATGCAAATATACAATTTCAAGCTTTCTTACTCCCAAGTTTCTAATTTCCTATTATGAAGTATTCACCTAGTTTATTTTCTTTAACGATTATGTTATATATTTACTGTTTAGTACTCCTTCCTTATAAGGAGAGCTCATGAGCCTAGTGACTTATCCCGATTCTTTTTTTTTTGAAACTGGTAACATTACTCTATATCCACAGGTATACTACAACCAAAAGTGTAGTTCCCCTTCAGAAGTATTACAATCTATTAAAAGCTCAAGGCTAATACTTGTTTTTTTTGAGACAAGGGTAACTAGCTCAAGGCTAATACTTGCTGCCTATAAACAATCTAGAACATCAAAGATGTCTTCAGTTTGAGCTAATAAACTATGTTTACACCAAAAGTAAAATAGAGCTGAACACTTCATTTTGACATCCTGTATTGTGTTACCTATAAACAATCTAGAACATCAAAGATGTCTTCAGTTTGAGCTAATAAACTATGTTTACACCAAAAGTAAAATAGAGCTGAACACTTCATTTTGACATCCTGTAGATTATTTTGCACATTTTCGAAGGTCCTGTTGTTTCTCTCTTTCCAGATTGACCACCAAATGCAAAGTTTTCAAAAGTCTTTCACAAACGTTTTAACTTTGTTTAAAGACTTAAGTTTCAAGTTAAGCAAAGTGTAAAGAGTTGAGTTCATTTCTTCAAAAGAAGTATATCGGGACTATGTATTCCCAAAGAGTAAAATGCTTTCACATTTAAACAAGAAAGGAAACCTTGATTTCCAAAGAGCCTTTGAGCTAGTTTTTAGAAAAGAGTAATCGCTTTCTAAATGAAGCAAGAGCGGAAACTATGATTTCCAAGATAGCCTTTGAGCTAAGTTTTTGAGCAATTATCTCAAATCATAGAAAGAAGTATGTTTTTAAACATAAGAGCTAATATCACATTTTTGGGAGTAGTATTGAGCACCGATATGGGGGAGAGTTCAGACAACTCACAGCCTCCATAAACCATGTAGCCATCATGGGTAGAAAAAGGTCATACTTTTTAGATGATTCCTTTAGTGCTTTTAGCATAGACTAGTGGATCCACTTAGTAGTTCAGGTTCTATACCCTCGGCAAGGTATAGGACGGCCCTGGCA
>NW_006239637.1:147348-155140 GCF_000226075.1 Solanum tuberosum | reverse complement strand
TATCTTTGCATACACACAGAGTTGACATCATATTTTTAAACAACTTTTCTTTATATTGCACTTGTTTTAAACTGCTTTATATTGAAATGAGTTCAGTTATGTTGAGTTGAGTTGAGCCAGGTAAGTTCTTCAGATTCCTTTCAAGCCTATGTTGTGTTTAGCATTCCAACTCGCATTCTCGTACATTCAATGTACTAATGCCAGTTGTCCTGCATCTTATTATGATGCAGACACAGGTAACTAGGATCGGCATCCAGCGCATCGTTGATCTAGTGAGCACTCCAGAGTCGGTTGGTGAGCCTTCTTGCATTCCGGAGGACTCTTTTTTATTGCTTTCAGTTATTTTATTAGTTCATTAGGATGTCGTGGGGTTTGTCCTGACATCCATCTCAGTTGTTTTAGAGGCTTCATAGACAGTCATATGTTAGTTCTTTAGTCTTTTCATTGTCATTATCTTATGTTAAGACTTGAGTTTGCGTTAATGGCCAAGTTGAATGTTCCATTATAACATTCCAGTTTATTACATAGACTTGTCTTTGTTGAATTAAGTCTTCCGCTGAGTAAGTAGTCTAGGCCTAAGGGTTCGCTTGGGGCGAGCAATGGTTCTCGAGTGTCAGTCCCTCCCAAAGTGTAGGCTCGGGGCGTGACAATATGTGCCTCTCCTCTTCATGTGCTCGCATCATTTGAGCTTCGCTTTCCTCATCTTGTCCACCACGGGGCCCACTCCACCTTGTCTCGAACATCTTCATTTCTAATCCTATCAACATCCTCATTTCCACAACTTCCATCTCCTGAACATGGGAGTTTTTGATAGGCCAACACTCTGTCCCATATAACATAGTTGATCTAACCACCACTTTGTAGAACTTATCTTTAAGTTTTAGTGGCACTTATCACAGAGGACTCTAGAAGTGAGCCTCCAATTCATCCACCCTGCATTCTAAGCTTCTTTACAAACACCATCATGAACAGAATCAATCAGCTCAACACCCTTGATATAATGACCCTGTGTTGCCAACACCCGACTGACAAAAAATAAAGTTATTACTTATTAGGCCTAAAAATTTGAGCGTAAGGCTCATATCTAACACTGTTCAAAGTATCAAGCTCTAAATCCATAAGAAGAGTTTCAGTTGCAAGTCTAAATGAACTAATCTATGTTATCAGATGTAGTTTGCAAAGAAGTTCCTCGCTAGAAAATGATTGATTGGTTTGTTTTGAAAAAGAAAAAAACTGATATAGTAGAAGAAGGATAAGATAATTAAACGGTTTAAATCCCTTTTGAGTGGCCTAGTGATTTGGGCTTAGGACTTCTACGTTGGAGGTCTCAAGTTCGTCGCACCGGGCTTGCCTAGGGCAGGTTACCTCTCCGATGTGGTTTGCGAGCTATTGCATAGGAGTGGAGGTTTTACCCTGTGCGCACCCAAAAGGGTAGCGGTTGCGGGTTTCCCTTGTCATCAAAAAAGATAATTAAACGGTTTAAATATGGCAATAGTTATGTACGGTTTCCAGTTTTTAAAACTTGAAATGGTAGTTTTTTCTTGTGAATTTTCTGTTTTAAAATAATTTGTCTATTGAAAATTCCCGTGCTTACACGTGACAGCTAGCACTTTTTAAAAATACAGATTTGATTTTATTTTTTTTGGTGGTGCTAACACGTGAAACTTTTTACCTCTCCTATTATATATATATAGATAGATTATTAAACATAAATATAAATCAACAAATTGTACAATTAATGGAGCTACATATGTCAATTAAGATTTTAGATGTTAGTGAATGAAATTTTTGGTGCGACTTATATAGGACTATGCTTAATTTTAGGTAATACTGTTTAATGGATTTATAGTTTCTGTGTACTGATATATCTTGAGCTATGACGTTTGCAAGTCTTTACGGATTTGGTAAGACACTACAAAAAATGCTATGCTACTTCCTTTTTTATCTTTGTTACTGAATGTACATAGACACATTATCCTATTGTATACATAGCACAATCATAGATAAAAGTTATTTAAGGATTTTCTGATTTTGTTTCCTAGATTATTTTGTTTCCTAGATTTACAGATTTACTTCTGATTTTGTTTCCTAGATTTACTTCTGATTTTGTTTCCTAGATTTACTTCTGATTTTGTTTCCTTAAATAGACTTGCTTGTACACATATAAATAACTCTCATTCTTGGAATGATGTGTAGGAAGATTTTTCCATTGTCTCTATATTTTACATGGTATCAAAGCCACGAGGGCTCAAAATCATTGATTAGAAATTCCACACCTTCCTGATAGCCTGAGAGGAGGAGTTCTCGGCTATTTGATTTGTCTTTCACTCGCCAGTCCATTGGTCTGGCAGAACTGATTTTGGCTTACTGCTCTGGCATCGTCTTGGCATTCGTAATCTTCTGGCACTAAAACTCTGCTTGGAAGGTGTGTTCTTCACTTCCTGTTTTTGACTTTAGCTCTTTAAAAAATCTTCTTTGATCTCTTTTCCAACCACCATTAATTTTGAGCATTGGGTTTTGGTATTTGTTGGGTTTGGGTATCTGTGGATCTCAGATTCAAATTCTATTTGAACCTTTCTGGTGGTACAGTCTAGATTCAAGAATTCTGTTTTCATACTGTTTGTTTCTAGGACTTGTGTGAAGTTTTAAGTTTTTTTTAGGCCTGTTCAAGTCTATTTTCAGTCTGGGTTTAGGTCTCACCATTGTCCAAATATCTTCTTGGCCTGTGAGGGGCATCTTTGTTGGCAGATAACTTATTCATAGATCTTGTTAATTTGGTTCCAGCCCTTGTTACCTGTAGTCATCTATAATCTATTTTTCAATCCTTTTGGACTAAACATTAGTTAAAATATGTCTGGTTCTAGTTCATCATTTGAGAAAATTATTCGGGTTTCAGGCGATGAGTTTGCTAAATTCTTTCAATATCATAAATCAGAGAAGGAATCTGCTTCAATTAACTTCTTTGTGAGTCAAATAAAGCATGTCTTATCACCTCTTCAAATAAATGGGTAATTGATTCAGGTACCACAAATCACATGGCGGGTAATCCTAACATTTTTTCTAGCTTTCAATCACACAAAGCTCCCTCTCCGGTTACTGTAGGTGATGGATCAACTTGTAATAGTCTTGGAGCAGGGACTGTTAAACCAACCTCATATATTACCCCGTTATCTATTAGGTCTACCAAAATTGGCCTTACAAGAAACCTTAAGTGTTATATCTCTTTCTTTCCCGGTCATTGTCTGTTTCGTGATCTTACGACGAATCAGGTTATTGATAAAGGACATGTATCCGATGATCTCTACATCCTTGATGAATGTGAATCTCGATCTATTGCCTGCTCTAGTGTTGTGTCTCCATTTGAAGCACATTGTCGATTGAGTCATCCTTCTTTACCTATGTTGAAGAACCTTTGTCCTCTGTTTCAAAATATTTCTTCATTGGATTGTAAGTCATGTCAATTTGCAAAACACCATCGCATCTCATTAGGTTAAAGGGTTAATAAACCAATTAAGTCAGCTTTTGAGTTAGTTCATGGGGACCATGTTCCGTTGTTTACAAAACCGGGCATAATCATAAATAGAATATATTTAGGGATTTTCTGATTTTGTTTCCGTAGATAGATTTGCTTCTGATTTTGTTTCCTTAGATAAATTTGCTTTTGATTCCATTTTCTTAGACTTGCTTGTACACATGTAAATAACTCTCATTCTTTGAATGATACGTGTAGGAAGATTGTTCCATTGTCTATGATTCTACCTTTATCTGAAGCAGCACATTGATGATGAAGCATTTTTTAATAGTTGTAATATAAGTACACAATAGATGGTTTGAACGACTAACGTGGGACTTGAATTTGCATGGATTGTCCTATTTTTGTGTGCCGGAGATAGTTCTAATTCATGTATCTTCATCCTGAATTATTTGCAGATGTGGACAAAGCTTAATGAAGTTGGTAGCAAAATGATTTCTCTTTCAAGGAGTCTTTCAGAAATATCAAGGGGTTGTTTCCGAGCTCAGGTATGTGGTTTCTTGCTAACACTTGGTTCATTGAGCGGCTTCCGTCTTTTGCACACAATGCTGGTAAAATTGACTATGATTTTAACCTGTTACCTCTTTAGGTGAGTGGTTCAGTGCATGTAAACGCTAAAGATGCAAAAGTGGAGGCAAGTCTTCTTTTCCGTCATGCTTTTGTGTTTCTGTTTTAGTGGTAGACTATTGGTCATTTTGGTTGTTCTCTAGTTAGCTTCTTGGAGGAGAAACAGCTTTTGAAAATTGTCGGCCCGGAAATTTCAAATCCTTCACTGGCAACTGGCAAGTGCATGTCACCAACCAAGTACTTGCAGTTATTCCAGATTTCTTGGGGAACCACTCAGGCAAATAATGTTACCAAGCTCCTAGAAGGTTCAAATCCCAGCAGCACCAAAATTACATTAGGTGATTTCTTTTCATGCGTTTAAGCGTTGGTGCTGAGTGTACCTGTGCTAGTTTAAGGTAGTACCTAATGGAATAGTCGAGGTGTGTGCAATTGACTTGAACACCACCATTTTAAAGAAAAAGCTGGTCGTGTACTTATTTTGCTTTTGGTTTCAAACCTTGAGGTCCACATCATTGGAATTATCTCTTAGTTTTAATATGAAAGTATAAAGTAAAAAAATTCTTGCTTTTGGCTCTACTCAGTGCTGCAACTTGATATCTACTCTATGAAACCCACAAAGTAAAAAATCTGAGGGATTGCCTTGGCATTGTATTTTATTTCTTTCTACAACTTGAAACTGCAGATATATTTTTAAGTATTAGAATTCAAGTTTACTATGTTTTCTTTTCTTTTTGATGTTGACAGTTAGTTTCTAAAATGGAACAAGCAGAGACCTATGGTGTAGATAAAAGATGTGCTTGCCAATGTTGTGGGGAGAAAGAGAAAGCGGATGGTGGGGATAGTTTAGCTTGTGATTCATGCGAGGAGATTTATCATCTCTCTTGTGTTGAGCCTACTGTTAAAGAATTTCCTGTAAGAAGTTGGCATTGTGCCAAAGGAATGGAATCCCCCTCTAGCTCAGTGATAATTGAAAATGAAGTTGAAGACCTTACATCTGAAGATATGGTTCTAGAATTGGAGGATAACACGAATGGTTTAGTGGATGGTGAACTTAAACTCTGTGAAGGAGTTGAGGGCGAATCAATCCAAATTAACTTTGGTGTATATTTGGAATCAAAATTTAGAGTTGAAAAACTAAGAGTGAATATAAATATCTTTGGGTCCCACATTTTCCTATTTTACATGTATAGTAAAGAACTCATCGATAGATACTTATAGTTGACACGTTTTTTTATTTAGACATTTTAGTTAAGATTTATATTATTTAAACACCTAAAATGAGGCTGAATTATATCATTTCGACACGTTTTCCTGACTTGGTAATTTTTTTTGTAATTTTCGCCTCAAATTAGCACATAAAAAAACTAAGTGAAAAGTCGAACCATCTTTAAGTGGCTATTGATAAATTTTGTCTATACAATGTAATATACATGTGTGGAGGACCGTTTTTCAACTCTAAATTTTGATTCCAAACTACCTTAATTTTTCTACGTAACTTTGTGCAAGAGTTTCTAACCAAATCTAAATTACTTTATCATTAATTTTTGGACTTCTTGGCACTTTTTGAATACATTTTCAATATTGTAGTTTATGAAAAGTTCTTCTTTGACTAAAGAACTACTGCTTCAAATACATTTTTTTTATTGCGGGAGATAATGATTCGTATAATTCGACATACTCATTATCCTATAATTAGATGAAATCTCCTTAAATCGTGGGTTAACTTGAACTAATGGACATAATATGTCATGGGTATATGAAGTTACCTTAGCCAAATATGGTAAAATAGAATTTTGATTTTGTTCTTTAACAAGCCTCGTAAATATATTAACATTTTGCATGTTTTGATTGTTTACCTTCTTCATGAGTGACCCAATCTTTTTAGTGGTTAAATTGGATTTTGATGAATTTTCAATTTGAAGTTGGAATGGTTGACACCAAAGCTACATCTGAGGAAGATGAGTTTGGGATGCAATTTTGATAGTTTTATTAGCTCTGCAAGGTGTTTTTTGCAAAGTAAATTATCTATATCCAAAATTTAATCCATGATATTAGAAAGGTTCAATTCTCATATACTTATGCAAAAAGAAAGCTAACTTCACATGTAAAAGAAATACATCATAAATTTGTATCCTATGACAAAATAATATGAAGAAACAATATTATGCACAAATAACCTCGTGTTTGACTTCATTTTTTTTAAAACGTTTTTAGAAGCTAACGAATTTGAATCTTATCAATAAGTGAAAGTTATTTTTCTTTTTTGATAATTGTTAGTTCAAGATATAACTATTTCCTATGAATTGTTATAAAACAAAGGATCATTCTTCATATCAAAAGAATTCGGCATGATGCTCTATGACCCAATTGGATTGAATTTTTAAACTAAAAATAATAATAATTTATTATACTCTATAAGTTAATTTTGTAGTGATACTTTTAAATAATTACAAATATAGTTATATTTTACATCTTAGCATATATACCTTGATATTCACATTTTTAGATTGAAGGCACAATTCTTATACGCGTGTGTATTGTGTATATGACATTAATATACATATATAGACATTATAAGTGCACGTATACAATATATCAATTTATATACATTGATACCATACAATATTGTATATGTTATATTTTGAAAGAAAACTTTGTTATGTTTTGAAAAAAAACTGTTACTGAAAAATTTTCTATTAAATTTCATAGATCGAATTTTGGGTATATTAATATTTTGGGGTCATGAAGCTATATTACTTTAAAATAATACATTTTATGTAAGCTAACTATGATTTTCGGTAAAGTTGAAATAACAAAAATGACACTGTATAAAATTAAGTGAAAGTTCAATGATTTTATAGTTAAATTAACGATTTAACTACAATTATACAAAATTTTAATGAACTTTATGAAATTAATACTAAAAAATATTCTTCACACATTATTTTTTCTTCGTTTAGTGATATATCTATAATTGCCTTGTTTCCAATTGTAATTATTTCGTATAAATTTTTCCTCACTTTTTCCCCCTTCATTTTCCGTCTCTTAATCTAGGGTTTATACCTCTTCGGTCTTTTTAACTATATCAATGTATTATTAAACAAGAATTTTGTAACACCCCAGAAAAAACATTTTCGAACTAAGACTCGAACCGTTCTTCGTACTGAGTGATATTTTACCAAGGACTTAAAAATTTCTTTAAGTGTTAAGGTCACTAGATGTAGCACCTTGAGTTCCAAAAAGAATTAAATTGGAAATAGTAAAATCTGAAATTTTGCAAGTTAAGCTAAGTATGAGTTTTGGGTCGACTTCAAACGACCATAACTTCTATCTCAAGATGAGTTAGGTGTGATACCAGATACCGTAGGGAAGATCTTTGAATTATCTTTCCAACGCCACCGAGTTTGCTCAGTTTTAAGTTCGTATGAGGGAGATATGTCCATTCGAAGTTGGGTTGTCTAGATAAGGAAAGTCAAAAACCGGATTTTAGAGGCGTATTTTGGTCTTTTCCTTACCAAATTAGATTTAATTCGTTTTTAGTAATATTTTAGGGTTCTAATATGATTAGGTTCAGTTTTATAATCCTAGTTTACGCCTAGGGTTTTAGTTGAGAGTTCAAGAACAGAAAAGAAGAGAGAAGAGGAGAAAAGAGAAAGGATCGAAGCGTTCGTCGAAATTCTTGAGAGTTGTTGC
>NW_006239637.1:145929-147327 GCF_000226075.1 Solanum tuberosum | reverse complement strand
TTGAGATGAAAGTGATTGTTTTGAGTGGATTAGTGTGTACTTAGGTTGGGTAATTGAATCTAAGGAAAATTTGAGAAAAGAAAGAGATTAAAAGTGATTTAGGATCAGAAAACGAAAGGCAAAATTCGTCGAACTTGGCCTGGGGAGAGGCTGGGGCGGCGCGCCCCAGATGCGCCCAAGGGGCTGGGGCGGAGCCCCTGCAGTGCGCCCATATGCAGTCTCTGGAGTTAGGGGCTGACGCCCCGCGCCCGAAACGCGCCAGGGTCGCCTGCCCCCACTCTTTTTCCGTCGGTTGTCCCGTTTGAGTCCCTTTTAAGTGTACCTTCACTCCCTTTGATTCTAATTACTTTAAAATACTTCCAAACACCTACAAATCATTCATAACATGATCATAACCTTGAATTCATAATTCAAATTTAAGGTAAAGTTAAGAGTTGAGTCTTGAGAGTTCTTCTGATCATTTTGAGAGAGTCCATTTGTGTCATTCTGAGGAGTCTTCGACAATTTCTAATAATTTGTTTCAAGACTCAAGTAAGTGAGAATGAGAGTGAGGAGAATGTATTCATGAGTCTACACTATCACCTAGATTCTTCATATCATGAACCATGACTCTTGAATTCATAATTCACATTCAAGAGAGAGTTAAGAGTAGAGTCCAAGAAAGTCTTTGAGTTCGAGTGTGAATCCTTTGAGATCAACTATCAATTCGAACTAAGTTTGAGTAAGTAAGTATGAGATTGAGAAGAGTCATTTACATGAGTTCCATATTGTTATGTAGGCCTTCGAGTCGAGTTGTTCATGCCCATAAATTCAGCATGAACTTTATAAGTTGAGTATCTTTGAAAGGAGTAGTATCTTCAAGTTCTAAGTCTTGAGTATTGAGTTCCTAATCCCCTTTGGGTTTATCTTCCTAGTCATGGGACTATTACAGGTTACTTATGAAGTCTTTGAGTTGAGTAGTTTGTGCCCATAAATCCGTATGAACCCTATAAGTCGAACAATCTTGAGATGAGAAGTATCTCTGAGTCCTTGAGTTGAGTAGTTCATGCTCATAATTCTGCATGAACCCTCTGAGTTGAGTATTCTTGAAATGAGTAGTATCATTGAAGTTCTTGAGTTCTAAGTATTGAGTTTGATCTATGGTTATTGCAAATCTTGCATTAAGTCGTTCACGTCCATAATCCGGCATGAACCATAATTTAAGAAGTCTTTTACAAATATTTTAACTTTGTTTTAAGACTTAATCTTTGAAGTTGAGTAAAGAGTAAGATTAAGTTCATTTTCTTTAAATGATATATGGGAACTAAGTGTTCCCAAATGTTTTCACATTTAAGATGAGAGGAAACTGAGATTTCCAAAAGAGTTTTGAGCAAGAAAGGGAACATCGATTCCAAGAGA
>NW_006239637.1:113760-145460 GCF_000226075.1 Solanum tuberosum | reverse complement strand
TTGAGTAAGTTGAGTAGTTTTGAGTATCCTTGAGTATTCCTTGAGTTGAGTAAGTTTGAAAAGAGGCAAGTATGTTTCCATATTTATCAAGTTCAAGCTTATGTTATGCTTTAGAATTCCCCTTACATGCTCGTACATTTCACGTACTGACCCATTTGGCCTGCATCTTCTCATGATACAGACACAGGTATTCAGGATCATCAATATGAGCTTCTTTGATACATCCGAGAGTTCAAGTTAGCTATGGTGAGCCTCCTTGCTTCCGAAGGATTTCATTTACCTTTCAGTTATATCAATTGTTAGGATGTCGTGGGTCTTGTCCAGACTTCCATCCTTATTAGTTAGAGGCTTCATAGATAGTCAGTATAGTTGAGAAATATGTATCATTTATTTTATTAAATGTTTTAAAGACTTAAGTTGCCTATTTTATGGGGAGTGGAATTATTTATTTTATTCAGTGTTTTCTTTTGAGTTAAAGCTTTGTATTTAAGTTTCCTAATTTTTTATTAGTTTTTAAGCTTTGTATGCTTGAGTTAGTCTTCCGCTTGAAGTCAGCCAGGATGAGGGTTCGCTTGGGGACCAGAAATGGTTCTCGAGTGTCGGCCACGTCTAGGGTGTAAGCTCGGGTCGTGACAAATTTATAGCTTACATTCACATTTCACTTTCATCATCATAATTAAATTTAATAATTTTGTGAATTTTTTATATGTTCGTCAAGAATGAAATTCGCTAGAGCACATATCTCGCACATCCTTGATTCAAATCAAGTCCACAAAATGGATTACATTTATGCTTTATTTCTTCCTCCTGCAAATATCATTGATCTTCAGATTATCTCCTATCAATTGACATGTATCAAAAATTACTTTATGAAATTTAGATCTATAATAATTGTCTTGTTCAATTAAAATATTTTTGGGTCATAATTCATGTAAAAATATATTTCTTTCAAAAATTATGTGAAATCACTTAGAAAAAGGGCTTAGTGCGATTAATCCTTTTTGGACAATGAATTGTATTGCTTAAAGTCTTTTATGGGGATAACATATACCTTAAATGTACATGTTATTTAAAAAGATCTACTCGAAAGATTTGATAATGTAGATAGTTTTTTAATATTCAATTTACATAAAAAAAAAAAACATACCTATATTAGCACTATACTATAAATTTGATATATCATAAAAGAAGTTAAATACAATAAAATTAATAAGCATGATAGAAAAAATTCAACGAAGACTTGTCACAATCAAATGCTTCCCTATTGAGGGTCAATATGCTATGTTTTTACCAGAAAGAATGCAATAAAAGTATTTGAATCCAGATTAAATGTCCTTCACATTTCACAAGTAACTTGAGAGGAAGTATTGAAAATCAAAGAATTCAAGAAGTCTTGCAATAAGATTTGTTTAATTCATACTGGATTCAGGAGGAAAGAAATACTTTGTTGCAACTAGAGAAGTGGTTGACACTACACGAATAGGTTCTAAGACAAAGGTCCGAAGTCACATGGATTACAAACGGAAATACTAGTACAAAGTTTTTCTTTGCCTACCTAAAAGTTAGATAGGCTAGAAACAAGATCTCCTCCATTTGTATGGAACATGGTGAAAGACTGACTGATGCAAACGAATACAATAGGAATTTGTGAGTTTCTTTCAAGCCTTATATGGGACTAATGCCAAAGAGTTGCCATGTTTGGACTTTAATATAACGAAGGATGTCCCTTGCTTGAATATACACCAACAACAACTTTTGGTAAATGAGGTAAACACGGAAGAGATCCTACTAGCAGTGAATGAGATTCCAAATGAAAAAGCTTCAAGTACTGATGGGTTCAGTGTAGAGTTTTTAAAATAATACTGAGAGCTGATAGGAGACGAGATCATTCAAGTGGTTCTCCAATTCTTTGAAATAGGAAAACTGCTAAAAGAGGTTAATTATATTATTGTGACTCTGATCCCTAAATGTCCAACCCCAGCTTTGTCAAAGAGTACAGGTCAATTGTTTGTTGTTACACGATGTATAAACTATTAGCCATAATAATCACCTCAAGATTGAAGTTGGTTATCGATTACTTGGTAGGTCTATCTCACTCTGCCTTTAGAGATGGTAATAATATACTACTAGACAATGTGATTGTGGCACATGAGCTAGTCAAAGGCTACACAAAAAAGGAGTGTCTGATCAAAGTAAACATCAGAAAGGCCTATGATTCTGTAGAGTGAGCCTAGTACTGCTGGAACTTGGACTCTCGTCTAGGTTTGTGAATCTAATCATGACATGCGTGCCTACAATAAGTTATTCTTTATTTATTAATAGAGGCCCAACCCCACGCTTTGAAGCTAAGAAAGGATTGAGGCAATGGGATCTCATGTCCCCATACCTCTTTGTATTGATAGTGGAATACCTAAACAGAACATTCAAGTAGTTGAGACATAATCCCTCATTCAAGTACCATCCTAGATGTGAGAAGCTGAGAGTGATACATAAATGCTTCTCACAACGACCTGATTATGTGTTTCAGGGCTCACATATTATCAATTCATTAATATTGCAAGCATTTAATCATTTCTCAAAGCTTTCAGGGCTAAAGATTAATTTGGATAAAAGCGCACTATACATTCCTGGTACTACACATGAATTCAAATAATAGATATTAAGAGATATCTCATTCGCCGTAGGAAGATCACAGTACATCAATACATGCCACTAGTAAATAAAATGATTGCGATCGAGAATTAGATGTTGGACTACTAAGTTCTTATCATACAATGACAGAGTTCAACTTATCAAGAGTATCCTATTTGAAATACAAACATATCGGAGACAAATATTTCTAATGCCTAAGAAGGTCATAGAACTGGCCACTATTATCCGTTGGACCTTCATTTGGACAAACAATACCGAAACATCGAGAAGAATTCAGGTTCCTTGGGATACACTATGTAAAGCCAAAATTGTAGGAGGCTTGAATATGATTGATTTTCAAGCGTGGAACAAGGAAACTATTAACAAGCTTCTATGGGGTTGTATCCTTAAAAAAACGCTTTTTTGGATTCATTGACCACATGATTTCTACCTAAAGAGACAAGATTTAACCATAATGGAGACTCCAAAGCAGGCCTGCTAACTGGTGAGGAAGATCTTCAATGCTAGAACATGGTTTAACTAGCACATAGTGCTCACAAACCAGCAAAAACTCTCTAGAAAAGGAAAGTACAACATTAAAGAAACTTACAAGTTCTTTCGCCATAATTTTCAAAAAGTGAATTGAAAAAACCAATGATCCAAAGAACAATTTCATTCTTTGGCTAATACTTCAAGGAAGATTAGCTACGGTGGACATATTAGACATACTAGAGAGATATGAAATACAAACACCACAAGAGTGTTTGTTGTGTAACACATTAGAAGTAGAATCTCTCACACATCTATTTTTTTTTTATGTAAGTATGCAACAAAGTTGTGGAGGATGTTGCTAGACTGACTGGGAATGCAATGAAAAATTCTAATTTAGGAAGTTGAGATACAATGGTTGATGTACATGGTGAAACAAAGGAAATTAGAATCACAGGTGCTAGGCTGGTTGTTCAATGTTTGAATTTACCATGTCTGGATTGAGCGGACTACTAAAAGATTTCAACAACACCAACATGATACAAGCATAGAGCCAGAGAAATCATCCTCCAACTTCACACAAAAGGACAACACCAAATTAAATGGGGGAAACTGTTTCAAAGATTAGACAATTTTCCTAGCTAGAAGTGTAGAGTTATATAGTAGAAAACTAATAAAATAGCTAGCTTGATGAGATTTGTAAAGAAGTGAGAAATTAACTAAAGTCTAAATAGCTAATTGGCGTACAAATTCTTATTGGTTGAATAAAAGCTAAGCTTTCGACCAAAAAAATAAAAAAAAAATATTAAGATTATTTCATTTGTCTATATATAAGTATTTAAATCTAGATTAAGTGTTTCTTTTTGAATCACATCAAATTGTACGTTTTCATAATATTCATTTTTTAAAAAATAATAATTTACTATACTCCATAATTATATTTTGTAGTGATATTTTTAAACAATTATAAATTATAGCTACATCTTACATCTTAGTATATATATATATTCACGTTTCTAAATTGAAGGCACAATTCTTATACGAGTTCTTATACGGGTGCGTATATTGTATATATGAAATCAATATACATATATAAACATTATATGCGGACCCATATACAATATATCAATTTATATATATTGATACTCTATGTACGTACATACAATATAGTATATGTTATATTTTAAAGGAAAATTATGCTATGTTTTGAAAATAAACTTGTTATTATTGAAAATTTTCCTTTTAAATTTTATAGGTCGAATTTTGGGTATATTAATATTTTGGGGTTATGATACTCTATTACTTTAAAATAATATATATTAAGTAAATTAACTATAATTTTCGGTGAAGTTGAAATAACAACAACGATATTGTATTAAATTAAGTGAAAGTCAAATAATTTTATAGCTAGATTAACAATTTTACTACGATTATATTAAATTTTAATGGCCTTTATGAAATTAACCAAAAAATATTTCTTCGCACAAATTATTTTTTTCTTCTTTAGTGATATGTCTATAATTGTCTTGTTTCTAATTGTTATTATTTCATATAATTTTTTCCTCATTTTCCCCTCCCCCCTTCATCTCCCGTCTCTTAATCTAGGGTTTATACCCTTTGGTCTTCTTAATTATATCGATGTCTTAGAGCTATTAAACAAAAAATTCTAGCTTACATTCGAATCTTACATTTTCATCACTAGTATTAAATTTTATAAATTTGTGAAGTTTTTCGATGTTCATCAAGAATGAAATCGGCTAGAGTACAAATCTCGCACGTCCTTGATTCAAATCAAGTCCCCAAAATGGATTGCATTTATGTGTTGTTTCTACATCCTGCAAATATCATTGATCTTCAGATTATTCCGTATCAATTGACAGGTATCAAAAATTACTTTATAAACTTTAGATAGTTTGTCTTGTTCAATTAAAATAATTTTGGATTATAATTCATATAAAAGTAAATTTTATTTCAAAAATTATGTGAAATCACTTAGAAAAAGGGTTTAGTGCGATTATTTCTTTTTAACAACGAATTATATAGCTTAAGATCTTTTAGGGGGATAACATATACCTCAAATGTACATGTTGTTTGAAAAAATCTACTTGAAAGATCTAATAATGTAGATAGTTCCTGAATATTGAATTTACATAAAAATATAACTATATTGGCACTATATTGTAAATTTGATATATCATGAAAGAAATTAAATATAATAAAATTAATTGTCATGAGAGAAAGAATCTAACTAAAGACTTGTCACAACCAAATGCATCACTACTCAAGATCAACCTAATGGTGTTTTTATCAAAAGACTTATCAGACTGCAATATAAACATTTGAGTTCTGATTAAGTGTGCTTCAGATATGTATATCATAATTAACCTGAGAGGAATTACTAAAAAAAAATAAAAAATTAAGGTTATTATATTTGTCTGTATATAAGTATTTGATTCCAAATTAAGTGTTTTCTTTTTTGAATCACAATATCTTCATAATTTTTGTTTTAATTTTTTCCTTTAAGTATTTGATAGTGAATTAATTATAAATATAGTGTTTTAACTAAGAATTTGGTGATCCTAATATTGTTTTTGTGCTTAAAATCATACTTGGATTGTTAAACTAATGTTTATGTAAGTTTCTTTCAATCTTATAATATGATTTAACAAATTAATTTAATTTTTTTACATAGTTTTAATCATTTCTCATTTCATAGTAATAGAATAATAACTTACTAGCAAGACGAATCTAGAATTTGTAGATTTTGGGTGTATCAATATTACCTTAGCTCAAATATGAGCTCTAAGATAAACTTAAAATAAAAATAGTGAATTACCTTAACTCAAATATGAGCTCTAAGACAAATTTAAAATAAAAATAGTGAAATAAACAATCTAGCTAGATTCGAACTCAAGTCTCGCATGTGGATCCTCTAACAATCTAGCTTGTACCAACAACACAATGACACTCTTATATTTTTCATGCGTGCACTGTTAATTATATCTTAATTTATGTCAGTTTCTCAAAATAAATATATGCATATAAAAAGCTTAGATCTAATCTAAGACTGAAAATTAACATGATATTAATTTATTCTTCAAATATCATGTTAGATATTAATTATTCTTAAAATATCAGTTTAGATATTAATTATTTTTAAAATATCATGTTAAGATATTAATTATTTTTAAAAAATTCATTAAATGTGAAGATGATTGTCTTTAACTGAGTGTTTAACATTTTATACTAGAATATGGATAAGCAAAATAAAGTAGATAGTGGAGATGCAATAATAGCCATTCCCATATCGTGTATTGCAGTTGAAGCTGATGTTTTAGAGGTAAGCTTTTGAAGATTTCCTCTTCATTTGTCTTTTTATGATTATAAGACATTCAGATTTAGACGTCTTATAATCATAAAAAGACAAATGAAGAGGAAATTTTTAAAAGCTTACCTCTAAAACATCTGCTTCAAGTGCAATACACAATATGGGAACTGTCTTTATTGCATCTCCACCATCTATTTTGTTTTGCTTATCCATATTCTAGTACTCCCTCCGTCCCCTTTTTAGTTGTCCACTTTTAGAAATGGCACACAGATTAAGGCAACAATGATTAGCACAGTGAAGTTACAATTTTATCCTTATGACAACTTTTCACTTCAAAATTACAACCACTTATTTGAATTCAAGTGAAATAAATTGGAGGGAAACAACATACACTTTTACAATTTTCAAGAAGTGTAAATAAGGGTATAATAGGAAAAAATTTTGTTGTCTTTTCTTGATTTGTCAAAATGGACAACTAAATAGGGACAACTAAAAAAGGAAATATGGACAAGTAAATAGGGACGGAGGGAGTAGAAAATGTTAAATACTTAGAGAAGCATCTTCACATTTAAAGAAATTTTACAAAATATTTTAAAAATAATTAATATGTAAACTGAGACTGAAAATACCATATGATATTCTAAAATTTGACACAATTTCCAATCGGGTACCGACATTAGCCGGTCAATTCCCGGTCAACACTGAAACTGCAGAGAAAAAAAGTTTTTAATTTTTCCTACTTAAACTACACAAAAAGCGGAAAAAGCCCTCTTTGTTTTCAAAATTTTTAAAGTACTCTCTAGGATAAGACCTAGTTCTCTCTCTGCCATTTTTTCAGACTGAATCACTCAAAAATCTCTATACATATACTCAGGTGAAGTTAAATTTTGCATTTTTATAGTTATTTTTTGTGTAATTTATTTGAATGCAGTCTTTTTAAGTTGATTAATTTGGTCAAGTTATGTTTTTTATGTTGAAATGTTGCAGTTCTTTTATGATTTTTGAGTTGTTTGGATTAATGGGTTTGTTTAGTATGAATATGGTGTAATGCTTGTTATTTTGTTGCATGATTGAGGAATTGGAATGTGTTTTGATGGACCATGTTGGGATTTTTTTTGTGGGATTTTAGTTCTCTTTGATGTAGCGATTTAGGAATTAGGGTTTTTTGATTGGTTTATTGAGGAGGTAGAAATGGTTGATGATGTAGAAATGTATGTCTTTTCTTGATATGTTTTTTTTTTTTTACTTTCTTGGCTATTGACAGTGTTAAATGTTGCAGTTCTTTTATGGTTTTTGAGTTGTTTGGATTAAGGGGTTTATTTAGTATGGATATGGTGGAATGCTTGTTATGTTGTTTCCTGATTGAGGAATTGGATGTTTGATGGATCATGTTGGGATTTTTTTTGTGGGATTTTAGTTCTCTTTGATGTAGGGATTTAGGAATTAGGGTTTTTTGGTTTGTTGCATGATTGAGGAATTGGAATGTGTTTTGATGGACCATGTTGGGATTTTTCTTTGTGGGATTTTGTTTTTTTTTGATGTAGAGGTTTATGAATTAGGGTTTTTTGATTGGTTTATTGAGGAGGTAGAAATGGTTGATGATGTAAAAATGTATGTCTTTTCTTGACATGTTTTTTTACTTTCTTTGCTATTTGACAGTGTTTTGGTGAAATGTTGCAGTTCTTTTATGATTTTTGAGTTGTTTGGATTAATGGGTTTGTTTAGTATGAATATGGTGTAATGCTTGTTATTTTGTTGCATGATTGAGGAATTGGAATGTGTTTTGATGGACCATGTTG
Source organism: Solanum tuberosum (assembly GCF_000226075.1). Taxonomy (NCBI): domain Eukaryota; kingdom Viridiplantae; phylum Streptophyta; class Magnoliopsida; order Solanales; family Solanaceae; genus Solanum; species Solanum tuberosum. Next base: position 137,213 of record NW_006239637.1, on the reverse strand, counting down.
GGATTTTTCTTTGTGGGATTTTGTTTTTTTTTGATGTAGAGGTTTATGAATTAGGGTTTTTTGATTGGTTTATTGAGGAGGTAGAAATGGTTGATGATGTAGAAATGTATGTCTTTTCTTGACATGTTTTTTTTTTTTTACTTTCTTGGCTATTGACAGTGTTAAATGTTGCAGTTCTTTTATGGTTTTTGAGTTGTTTGGATTAAGAGGTTTATTTAGTATGGATATGGTGGAATGCTTGTTATGTTGTTTCCTGATTGAGGAATTGGATGTTTGATGGATCATGTTGGGATTTTTTTTGCGTGATTTTAGTTTCCTTTTGATGTAGGGATTTATGAATTAGGGTTTTTTGATTGGTTTATTGAGGAGGTAGAAATGGTTGATGATGTAAAAATGTATGTCTTTTCTTGACATGTTTTTTTCCTTTCTTTGCTATTGACAGTGTTTTGGTGAAATGTTGCAGTTCTTTTATGGTTTTTGAGTTGTTTGGATTAATGGGTTTGTTTAGTATGGATATGGTATAATGCTTGTTATTTTGTTGCATGATTGAGGAATTGGAATGTGTTCTGATGGACCATGTTGGGATTTTTTTTTGCGTGATTTTAGTTTCCTTTTTGATGTAGGGATTTATGAATTAGGGTTTTTTGATTTGTTTATTGAGGAGGCAGAAATGGTTGATGATGTAAAAATGCACGTCTTTTCTTGACATGGTTTTTAGTTTCTTTGCTATTTACAATGTTTCGTTGATAATCTGTTTTGAAATTTTACCTTTTTGGATAGAGGTTAATTTAGTGTTGGAGTAGTGAAATGGATTATGTTTTGTTGATTGATAGAGAAATTTGAAGCATCTTATGGTGCAAAATGGGTTTTTTGTAGTGGAAACTTACTTTTTTTGCTATAAAGATTTTGGAATTAGGGTTTTAGTTGATTGGCCAAGGAGGCAGAAATGGTTGGTGAAGACAAAGGAAAGAGCGCTGGTGCTAATGTTGCACCAGGTTTGTTGGCTGAAAATGGTCAAACAGTAAAGAAATTGAAGGGCCACCTAGTTGAAGACAAGGATGGTGATATGAACCTTGATGGTTCATCTGATGTTGTTTGTCGGACCTACAAGAGGCGGAAGCGTACAAAAGTGGTAGAAGATGGCTTTGTGGTGGGGCACTCTGCTGGTCAGAGCACTAACAAGGTCTGATAATCCTTTCATGCAAACTCTTGAAATGACTTTTTTATCTTCTGTTTGTTACCTTTTCTTATGCATAATGTCTAAGTCTCTTTCTATCCTTCATGGAATAACCAGTTTTGAATCTGATGATATGTTTATCTTGTTTCTTTATCAATAAAAAATTCCTACTCTTGTTCTCTTTCTTTACAATCATCTCTATATGAGGTAGTAGTTCTTTTTTCTTGGCTCTTCTCTAAACTTAGGTTGTCTACAGAGTTACGTGGAAGGCAAATACTAATTTAGAAAACCTATCTTTTTTCTCTTCTCAAAAAAGAATTCGTTCTACTTTATATGAGGGGTGCCCATGTGAAGCTTCTTGAGAAGGGAAATGGAGTTGGTGGCTCTTGGGTAACCCCCCTTAACCAAAAAAAAGTCTTAAAAATATATAAAAGGTAGAGATAAATTATTGTTATCCAGTGGCGGATGACTTATTTTGCAAACATAATAAAATAAAGATAATTATAATAATAATTTGAAACTACATTGATGTATATTTCTCCTTGTTGCTCTATGCTAATAATTCAGTATCATGGTTATGGTTGGTGACTTGGCGTCTTGACATAAAGTACCCCTCTCTTCCTTACCTGTTGGTAAACACCCCAACCCCCACCCCAATTTTTTTTCTCTATCTCTATCTCTTAGAGTGCCTTGCATCATCGCTGCCTGCAATATGCCTTGCTTCAAGGCTTAAACCACGATCTTGACAATGTCATAGTTACTCTTTAAGTGATGCACTTCCAATTAAGAAATTCCGTCATTTAAGTACTTGTTGGTGGTCTTCTTCTTGTTTCTTCCTTCCTCCTGGTTTTCTTTGTCCATCTGCACTATACTTTTCTTGTTCTTTGATATACAACTGGTTTGCATTTTGGTATTCTCTTTGTCCATCTGTCATGTTGTAGGTTTTTACTTTTTGGTATACTTGTATGGCCAATTTTGTCCTTTTCATTAATATAATTGTTTACCTGATAAAAAAACAACTGATTTTTTTATTTTATGCAGTTGATGAATGGACCACTAGATACAGCTCTTAACAAAAGTTCTTGCACGCAAGCTAGTGTAGCTCATATGGAACCACAGGGTCTTCTGAATGATTCCAGTGATTTGCTTGTTAGAAATTGGAAGGGTGCTGCTCTGAAGCAGATGCTTCAATCATTAGAGAGTGATGGTGGTCTGAAAGGATGTATTCAAGAGGCACTGACATCACATTCAGAAGCCAGTTGTGCTGTTGAAGCTAAGGTATTTCTATTGCAAGTATCTGGGTAACTTAATATACAATAGTAAGCTACTATATCCTTTGCTGTTAATTGTTCTTTGATAGCTTGTTGCTTGTTTTTTCAGGAATCTGGAAAATGTTGTGAAGATGGGAACCGAGGTTCTCTGCCATCACAGTCTGTGTCTCATGGAATCCAGAATGGAACAAAAGCAGTGCCTAATGGATCAGTGGATGAGCCAAAAAGTCGCACAGTTACAGAGTTCTGTCAGCACATGTTTCTTGATATTGTCAAATCAGAAAAGTTTGCTCAGCTATGCCACGTGCTCTTTGAAAATTTTGAAGGAATGAAGGCTGACAAATTTTTTGATATTAGTCGCATTCACTCAAGGATGAAAGATGGATCTTATGAGGGCTCATCGCTCCTTTTTCACTCAGATATTCAACAGGTACTGTTTTATATTTTCTGTTTGCGCTTTGGTTTCAGGAAAACAGCCATGTTGTGTATTACTTGGACTTAGCTAACAATCTAGCTAGAATCTCTTAAGTTCATACATTATGATTATGGTGTAATGTACTTAATCCATCTTTCATCCTCTCTGCTTAGTTTCTCATTTCTTAAGTCTGATAATGAACTCTCAGCCGGGGAGTAGCTTTAAGATACTTGTTATTGGCACTATTCATTGTCTGCTTTAGCTTGTGCATGTGTTAAGTTTTATGAACCTTCACGTTGCATTTTGAAAACTGAGTGAATATAACTGTTTTGATTTCTCGGAATGGTAGTGGTTGGGTAAGAATACTAAAATCTGGTACCTTCTATTCCAAACCTCACTGTAATTCTTTGTGTTTTTTCCATGGTTAGGAATCCACATGTCTCAATTCCTAGGCATTCTTAAAGTATTGATACAATCTGTTATGGACTCCATATGTTGTGCTGTTATGCTGCATTAACTTCATGCATTGAAGCATACAGCTAACATTCCCAGGAACTTTGTTGCACATAGGAAATACACTAGATGAAACTTTATATAAAGACTTTCTTTAGAGTAAATAAACTTTTTTTATAAAGTCTTACAATTACAAATATATTAAAGTAATTCAACTGATCAAACAACAACACACACACCCAATTCAAATCAAAATCAATAGTCCCTAGATCTGCTTCTGTTTGTACCGACTATATGAGAGCCAAAAATTACAAAATTCAATGTAATTTGTTGTATTGATAAAACTGTGATAAATAAAATGAACTGTTAATGTACATATGGGAACTCGTGTTGGAGAAATTTTATAATGGGTGAGACACAGGTATGACTAGTTGTGTGAGGGATTTTCAATAAAAATATGAGTCTAATGTGGGACCAATTATTGACAGGAAACTATATAGGACCCATTATCTTTTTTTTTTTTTGAATCAGATTACATTTATGGGACCCATTATCTTTTCTTTCCTCTTTCTTCACCCAACTCCACATTCATTTCTGGCCAGTGAATTACCTGCTACTTGAAATGCAGCTCATTAAAATAAAAGAAGCGTCCGAAGTTGCTGGTAATGCAGCTTGTTACAACAAGAAGCATCCTGAATGGGGATTGCAGAAACTTTTCCTTTTATGGTATTGCCTACCTTGTGTATGTATTTTTGGTGGTAGAACATATCTTGCTCAGAGATAATGAAAGGAAAATATTTGCAATTGTAAGATTCGGTTCCTACTAGTCTTCCTTTATTGTTACTGAATAAACACCGTAATTTCAGAAAAGAAGAAAAAAACTTTTCTACCAATTTTGAATCAAAACCTCTTCAAGATGTCTTCCTCATTCACAACCTTCTTTTCACTTTCACTGAATACCCATTTTCAGTTTCTGAAGTTTTTAATAATACTGTCCTTTTTTTTACTCTCCCAATTCTTTTTCCATTTTCACTATCCATATTGTCAATTTCTTGAAATGCTTGTATTTTTCTAATTTTTTGATAATTCATTACCCAAATCAAAATAGAGAGAGGAAGGGAGAAAATATGGATGATAGAGTTGTGGATTGAACATTGGCATCCCATTTCTGACTTTGAACTCGGGGCTGGGGTTGTATTGGGATTTGGGGGGAAGAGTGAGAAAAGATAGAGTAGGAGAAAGATGGGGGGTGTCTAGGAGTAAGAAATGTGGAGAGGGGATAGATTCGCAAGGGTGAGGTAAGAAATGTGGAGAGGGGATAGATTCGCAAGGGTGAGGTAAGAAATGTGGAGAGGGGATAGATTCGCAAGGGTGAGGTAAGAAATGTGGAGAGGGGATAGATTCGCAAGGGTGAGGTAAGAAATGTGGAGAGGGGATAGATTCGCAAGGGTGAGGTAAGAAATGTGGAGAGGGGATAGATTCGCAAGGGTGAGGTAAGAAATGTGGAGAGGGGATAGATTCGCAAGGGTGAGGAGGGGAGTGAAAGAGAAATTGATAAATTAGGGGTTCCACAATTTACACTTGTCATGAAATGTGAATCTCATACAACTAATTATTTTGTGTCTCACACCAAATAAAATTTCTCCTCCTATCGAAACATACAGATAAGTTGTAAAAGCTGCATGGAGCATCTGAATTGAAATTGAGTAGCTGTACCTGATGATAAATCTTAATTACTGGGGAACCTTATTAGATATCCGTATTAAACCAAGAAGATCATTTCCATTACAAATCCTAGGAACCTGTATAGTGTTGTCTAAAGCTTGCATCTGCAATCCATTCAAATCAATATGGCACATTTGAGCAAAAACTGCTTTGTGCATCTCTGGGAATGATCTGTTTTTAGTGTGAAATCGTAAACATCTCTGAGGATAAATTTACAAGGTGTGAATTCTTTGTCTGGGTCTCTGGGAAGGTTGATGATGGATGGGGAAGTCTTCTAGTCATATTACTGATTGGTGTTTTTTTGGGTTGGGAGACTTGGTAGTATTTTGGATTCCCTGCTAATTGTATAGAAGGTTCATCTAAATTTTTCAGTTCCATCTGATAGGTTTTTTGCTTAGTTATTGCTATGTATCATCTGTACTTCGTTAGAGTATTGCATGCATCCTATTGTGGTATTTAAATGTAGATGCTTTATGATTGCAAACTTTCGTATTTGACCATGAAAATACTGTCAGTGTCTCCAGTTAAATGAGTTGTAACTTGATTTAAGTGGGATCCTTTGATTAGTAAAATGGCCTAAAGATCAACATAATGAGGGGAAGAGCTTTAGCTTATGTGTAAATTTGGCTTGCCGAATAGTACATGTGAGTGGTGAAAGCTATGTATGATTTTATGCTTTTAGCAGTTAAATCATGTCTTGTTTCGGGAATTGGGTCTTCATAATCTGAGGAGATGGTTTACGAGGAAATATGACACAGACATTCTTCACTAGAGAAGATTACACAGTTCTTTAATCTAGGAAACTAAGCTGTCTTACTGCTGCCAAACTATCAGGGGAGGGGATTCAGTGTGTTCTCCCCTGTCATAGTTGCCTGTTTTGATTGTTTATGTAGTTAGCTTTTAAGTAAGATTCTTGTATGCAATCAGAAACTGGGCTGTAGATGAATGGGGAGTGACAGACGGCCTGAAGATTACACAGCTGAGCAATGAGAAGCAGGCTGTTGAAACTTTTCATAGAGGAAAGAGGTGGTTTGGTGGTAATTTCTTGAAACTGGATATATGGAAGAAGCAAGATGGGTGTGTTGATACTCATCTTCCCGGTGATACTGTGATTGTTAATTTGGTGGGTTTGCTGTTCGCCTCTGGAATGTTGACCTTTTCAAAAAGGTAGGGCAGCTGTGTGGGGGCTTTATTGATCTTATTTGCAGTATGCACGGCATTTCTAGAGTGAAATTTAGGGTGAGGAAAGGGCGGAGGGTCTCTGTTTCTGTGAAGGTGGATGTTGGAGAAAGTAGCTATAGAACATGGATGTGCATTGTATTTCAACCTGAGTTTTTTACTGCAGAAATGGAGGAAAACATGAATCTATCCAGCAGGAGGGGAGGAAAAGGAGGTGGGAAGGGGAGTAGGGTGGCGGGATAAAGGGGAAATAGGTCATCGGAAGTTATGTAAAGAGCTGCTGAAGAGTTGCTGGAAGGGATATAAGACTAGAAAGTGACAAAGAATTTGAATTCTGGAGCGCCCGGGATAAAGGGGAAATAGGTCATCGGAAGTTATGTAAAGAGCTGCTGAAGAGTTGCTGGAAGGGATAGAAGACTAGAAAGTGACTAAGAATTTGAGTTTTGGAGGGGAAGGAAAAACCCTAGCAAAGGAAAAAGATAACACTACCCCCTGGATTAGTGAACCGGGTTGGAGGAGTTTATTGAACCAGTTCACTAAGCCTCTAGGGTTTAACCACGAGGAAAACACAGATCCATTTGGATCTATGCCAAAGAGAGGTCCAACCAGACGGGAAATTAAAGATCGTGCCTTATGCTCAAGCTTTTTCCATAAACGGAATGTGTAAGAGCCCGTTTGGCTAACTTAAAAAAGTAGCTTTTTAAAGTAGTTTTTGAAAAGTCAAACTTTAGTAACTTTTAAGTTAAAAAATGAAAAGTAGGGGAGTACCTACTTTTAACTTTAACTTTTTTTAAAGTCATTTTAAACTTATTTTAAGTTATTTTTAACTTTGCCAAACACTCTCAAAAGCTAAAAATTACTTAGAAGTTGGTCATGGGACTTATAACAATCCTAACAGGTCCCATGGGACTTATAACAGTCCCAAAACCAATTTTTTGATGGGATGAGATGCTGATTTTTCACATTCAGACCTGTCCAGGAGGTTTTTCACAACTGGCAGCAGTAGTACAGAGGTTCAGGGAGCTGATGTGATGCTGTTAGTTAGCTTTGAAGATGGTAGGTTTCTTTACGAGGTGGGTGGGAGAGAAATTTCTTATATTCGGGGAATTTTTGGGAGTGCCGTTTGTGGGGAATGAGGCAAGGGTGTTAGAACTACTGAGGGACATTGAACATGAGACAATAGAGGAGAGTAGGGAGGTACGGGAAAGGAGTTTGGGGAAGGAAAATGGGGGAGGGAAGATTGTGGTGTACAAAAGGAGGAACAAGGAAGTGCGTGGGGAAATTGAGGGTAGGAGAGGGGTCAAGGGGGAGAGAAAAAAGTTGTGTATTGATGGATTGCGAAACTTTAGTTGGAATGTGAGGGGGATGAATGACCCCAACAAAGGGACCATCATTAAAGCTGGCTTTAGGGATTGGGGAGCTGATGTGATATGTATTCAAGAAACAAAAATGGAGATTTTGACAGATAGTGTTATTACAAGTGTGGGGGTAGGGGGTAGGGAGTAGGTGGGTGAAATATGACTACATCCCGGCCCAGCGGGAGGAATTCTCATTCTTTGGGATGAGAGAAATGTGGAATGGGGGGGAGTTTGTAAGGGAGATTTTATGCTAGGAATGCGGTTCAAAAACATGGATAGTATGGGGGTGTCTATGGACCGGTGGGAGAGATTTCAAAGGAGATTTTCTGGGTGGAGTTAGATGTTGGTATGTAGGGGTGGGTATCGTATGGTATAATACCGAATACCATACGGAAAATGATATTTTCTATACCGTGGTATGGATATCATGGTATTTGGTATGACTTATTTTTTTTTGGAATTTGGTACGGTATTTGATATTTATAAAATAAATACCATATACCACACCGAAGTTTTATAGTAATATATAGATCCCATATATATTATATTTAAGACTAGTATACTATATATGTACCTGTGCGATGTGCGGATAATGTTCTAAACATTAATCCAAATTGTTGTCTTATTTGTCAGATTATTCAATCATATTACATTAACTTAAATTTAATTGCCATCTTATTTCTAATTACAATGTATATACCCAATAACAATTTAGAATGAATGTTAGTCATGTCCTACTTAGAAAAGGATTGTATTGTAGTGTCCTAGTTGGAAAATGTGTCTATTGTAGTGTCTATAAATAGGGCCTCTCTATAATAATGTAGATACAACAATTCAATAATATTCTTTTCCAATATTTCTAACAAGAGTTACTTGCAGAACCTAGTAAATGAGTAGTGTTATTACTTCATATAGGAGATACAAACACAAATATAAAATATTGACAGATGTATAGACAACAATGAAATCTAAATGATGCATGCCTAAAAAAACATAGAAATTAATTTAAGAATGAAATCACATGTCATTTCCCGAAACCAAATTGTCCCTTGACCATTGATCGATTGATGTGCATCTATACAGAAATCGTCCAATCTTAGTTTTGGTTTCTGATTTCCTAACCAATTGCCGATCAGCAATGGGAAAGAGGTTAATCAATCTTGAGTTTATATATTGCATTGACAAAAGAAATGTCTACTCTTGTTGTCTCTAACTAGAGTAAAACAGCATGACTAAGCACCTTAAATGGAAATGCAAAAATGAAGATGGCTTCCATGATTTATGCATTCAAGTTTTCTTTCTTGTTCTGCTTCCCTTCTCTAAATTTGTTAAGAATTCCATCTTCAAAGGTTAACTCTATTAGTTTCTTCACCGACTTGAACCTGATTCTGTACACATTTTTTAATCAATGCTTCAACCAATTAAAAAGAAAATTACTTAAAAATAATTAAAAATTACCAAGTCCGGAGGACTTCTGTATCTTCTCCTTTACAGAACCAACTAATTGGAGAGCTAACACAAAATGAAAAAATAGAGTCTTTAATTAACTAATTGAAGGACGTTATGTTACTCCTCTGCCCCTGAAATAAACATGCTCTTATGAATGGTCTAGAGAAGACGTCGACAATGGTTACACATTAAATACGGATTGACATGTAAGCAATCACATACAGTTAAACATAAATGCAAGGAATCACAATTCTAGGTGTCTCAAATGAACAAAATACATTAAGACACCGAGGTAATACATCACGACATGAATAAACATTTAAGCAAATACCTTGTCGTCATCACAATCTAAGCTTGTCAAACACATAAAATCACAAGGCTTACAATAACAAAAATAACTAGCACAAGTTAACAAATCAAAAACATGCATAAACATTTAAATAAATGCCTTGTATGCAAACACAATTTTAAGCTTCTCAAACACATATAATAATAGAACTTACAATAAATAGGAAATGACACCTACCTCTCACACCTCTTCACTAGGGCATATGCGCCGCTCCCTTTAATGTGCCCGCATCATTTCAGCTTCGCTTCCCTCATCTTGTCCACCACGGGGCCCACTCCACCTTGTCTCTTACATCTTCGTTCCTAATCCTATCTTTCCTAGTATGTCCACACATCCATCTCAACATCCTCATTTCCACAACTTCCATCTTCTGAACATGAGAGTTTTTGATAGGCCAACACTCTGTCCATACAACATGATTGATCTAACCACCACTTTGTAGAATTTATCTTTAAGTTTTGGTGGCACTAATCACTTAAGTTGCTCAGATTCGGGTGCAGATGTCCGATACGGGTGTGGATCTAGAGGTCGGATCCTTCATGATCTAATTTTTAAGATTCGGGGACATGGATCCATGTATGAATACGGGTGCGCGGATTCGCCTAAAAATGATTAAAATATCTAAAAAATAGAGTTGTAAAACCTAAATTATGAGATATTATGTGGAGAACTTGAGGAGAATTCGGGAAGGAGATTAAAGGAAAAAGAGTGACATAGGAATTTCTACATAGAAGGTATTCCATTTTCTTCAATTTCACCTTTTTTTTTTGCATTGATTATAGAAATCATTAAAATTGTCCGGACTTTCCCCATAGATTTTGGTCAAAGCAACCAAAATCGGTTGACCAAATCGAACACGGATCCCACACCCACACCCACACCCATGTTGTGTCGACACAGGTGCGGCACCAAAAGTGAAGAGTCCGAGCAACTTAGCATGAGTTATCACACAAGACTCTAGATGTGAGCCTCCATTTCATCCACCCTGCATTCTAAGATTCTTTACAAACACCATCAAGAACAGAATCAATCAACTCAACACCCTTGGTATAATGACCCTTGACCTCTAGCCCAATTGTTGCCAACACCCGACTGACGAAAAATAATGTTATTACTTATTAGGCCTGAAAGTCTGACCGTAATGCTCATATCTAACACTGTTCAAAGTATCAGGCTCTAAATCCATAAGAAGAGTTTCAGTTGCAAGTCTAAATGAACTAATCTATGTTATCAGATGTAGTTTGCAAAGAAGTTCCTCAATAGAAAATGAATGATTGTTTTGAAAAAGAAAAAAAACTGATATAGTAGAAGAAGGATAAGATAATTAAACGGTTTAAATATGGCAATAGTTATATATGTTTCCAGTTTTTAAAACTTGAAATGGCAGTTTTTTCTTTTGAATCTTCTGTTTTAAAATAATTTGTCTATTGAAAATTTCTGTGCTTACACGTCACTTTTTAAAAATACTGATTTGATATTTATTTTTAAATTGAGAATTTGTTTTTTTTTTGTGGTGCTTACACGTGGCACTTTTGCCTCTCCTATTGTATATAGATAGATTATTAAATATAAATATAAATCAACAAATTGTACAATGAATGGAGCTACATTTGTCAAGTTAGATTTTAGATGCCAGTGAATGAAATTTTTGGTGTAACTTGTATAGGACTATGCTTAATTTTAGGTAATGTTGGTTAATGAATTTATAGTTACTGATATATCTTGAGCTATGACGTTTGCAAGTCTTTACGAAGTTGGTAAGACACTACAAAAAACGCCTTGCTACTTCCTTTTTTATCTTTGTTACTGAATGTGCATAGACACATTATCATATTGGAATGATATGTGTAGGAAGTTTTTTCCATTTGTATCTATATTTTACATGGTATCAGAGCCTCTAGGGCTCAAAATCATTGATTAGAAATTCCACACCTTTCTGATAGCCTGAGAGGAGGTCTCGGCTATTTGGTTTGTCTTTCACTCGCCATTCGGTGGTCTGGCAGAACTGATTTTGGCTTACTGCTTCGGTATCGTCTCGGCATTCAGGACATTTTGGTAATCTTCTGACACTAAAACTCTGCTTGGAAGGTGTGTTCTTCACTTCCTGTTTTTGACTCTAGCTCTTAAAAAAATCTTTTCTAATCTCTTTTCCAACCACCATTAATTTTGAGCATTGGGTTTTGGTATCTGTGGATCTCAGATTCAAATTTTATTTGAACCTTTCTAGGACTTGGGTGCAGTTTTAAGCTTTTTTTTTTAGGTCTGTTCAAGTCTATATTCAGACTGGGTTTAGGTCTCACCACTGTCCAAATATCTTCTTGGCATGTGAGGGACACTGGACATCTTTGTTGGCAGATAACTTATTCATAGGTCTTGTTAATTTGGTTCCAGCCCTTGTTACCTGTAGTCATCTATAATCTATTTTAAAATCCTTTTGGACTAAACATTAGTTCAAAAATGTTTGGTTCTAGCGCATCATCTGAGAAAATAATTCGGGTTTCAGGCGATGAGTTTGCTAAATTCTTTCAATATCATAAATCAGAGAAGGAATTTGCTTCAATTAACTTCTTTGCTAAGTCATAAATCATGTCTCATCACCTCTTCAAATAAATGGATAATTGATTCAGGTACAACAGATCACATGATGGGTAATCCTTACATTTTTCTAGCTTTCAATTACACAAAGCACCCTCTCCGGTTACTGTAGCTGAAAGATCAATTTGTAATAGTCTTGGATCAGGGACTGTTAAACCAACCTCATCTATTACCATGTTATCTGTATTAGGTCTACCAAAATTGGCCTTTAATTTGATTTTTGTTAGTAAACTTACAAGAAACCGCAAGTGTTATATCTCTTTCTTTCCCAGTCATTGTCTGTTTCGTGATCTTACGATAAATCAGGTTATTGGTAAAGGACATGTATCCGATGATCTCTACATCCTTGATGAATGTGAATCTCGATCCGTTGCCTGCTCTAGTGTTGTGTCTCCATTTGAAGCACATTGACGATTGAGTCATCCTTCTTTACCTATGTTGAAGAAACTGTCCTCAGTTTCAAAATATTTCATCATTGGATTGTGAGTCATGTCAATTTGCAAAACACCATCGCATCTCATTAGGTCCAAGGGTTAATAAACGAGTTGAGTCAGCTTTTGAGTTGGTTCATGGGGACCATGTCCTGTTGTTTACAAAACTGGGCATAATCATAAATATAATATATTTAGGGATTTTCTGATTTTGTTTCCATAGATAGATTTGCTTCTGATTTTGTTTCCTTTAGAAAAATTTGCTTCTGATTCTGTTTCCTTAGACTTGCTTGTACACATGTAAATAACTCTCATTCTTTGAATGATACGTGTAGGAAGATTGTTCCATTGTGTATGGTTCTACCTTTATCTGAAGCAACACATTGATGATGAAGCATTTTTTAATTGTTGTAATATAATTACACAATGAATGGTTTGAATGACTAACTTGGGACTTGAATTTGCATGGATTGTCCTATTTTTATGTGCTGGAGATAGTTCTAACTCATGTATCGTCATCCTGAATTATTTGCAGATGTGGACAAAGCTTAATGAAGTTGGCAGTGAAATGATTTCTCTTTCAAGGAGTCTTTCAGAAATATCAAGGGGTTGTTTCCGAGCTCAGGTACGTGGTTTCTTGCTAACACTTGGTTCATTGAGCTGCTTCCGTCTTGTGCACACAATGCTTGTAAAATTGACTATGATTTTAACCTGTTACCTCTTTAGGTGAGCGGTTCAGTGCATGAAAACGCTGAAGATACAAAAGAGGAGGCAAGTCTTCTTTTCCGTCATGCTTTTGTGTTTCCGTTTTAGTGGTAGACTATTGGTAATTTTGGTTGTTCTCTAGTTAGCTTCTTGGAGGAGAAACAGCTTTTGAAAATTGTCGGCCCGGAAATTTTAATTCCTTCACTGTTCTTGTAGCATAAAATTTCTCATTCAATGGTAATACCTCTCAATTCTGGAAATTTGGTTGTGGCAACTGGCAAGTGCATGTCACCAACCAAGTACTTGCAGTTATTCCAGATTTCTTGGGGAACCACTCAGGCAAATAATGTAACCAAGCTCCTAGAAGTGGTATTGGAAGCCCTTTATGGAGAGATACCATCTAAAAAATCTCTTTATGGGGATATATAGGTACCTTCCATATATAGTATTTACTGGAACCGAGGGTGTATGACCTACTGTCAGTGAAGTGGGTGCATACCTTAGATACCAAGATTCAAATCCCAGCAGCACCAAAATTACATTAGGTGATTTCTTTCCATTCGTTTAAGCGTTGGTGCTGAGTGTACCTGTGCTAGTTTAAGGTAGTACCTAATGGAATAGTCGAGGTGTGTGCAACTGGCTTGATCACCACCATTTTAAAGAAAAAGCTTGTCGTATACTTATTTTGCTTTTGGTTTCAAACCTTGAGTTCCACATCATTGGAATTATCTCTTAGTTTTAATATGAAAGTATAAAGTAAAAAATTCTTGCTTTTGGCTGGACTCAGTGCTGCAACTTGATATCTACTTTATGAAACCCACAAAGTAAAAAATCGCAAAAAATCTGAGGGATTGCCTTGGTTTCGTATTTTATTTCTTTCTACAACTTGAAACTGCAGATATATTTAATTATAAAAATTCAAGTTTACTATGTTTTCTTTTCTTTTTGATGTTGACAGTTAGTTGCTAAAATGGAACAAGCAGAGACCTATGGTGTAGATAAAAGATGTGCTTGCCAATGTTGTGGAGAGAAAGCGGATGGTGGGGATAGTTTAGCTTGTGATTCATGCGAGGAGATTTATCATCTCTCTTGTGTTGAGCCTACTGTTACAGAAATTCCCATAAGAAGTTGGTATTGTGCCAAATGCACTGCCAAAGGAATGGAATCACCCCATGACAACTGTGTAGTATGCGAAAGACTCACCACGTCTAGCTCAGTGATAATTGAAAATGAGGTTGAAGACCTTACATCTGAAGATATGGTTCTAGAATTGGAGGATAGCACGAATGGTTTAGTGGATGGTGAACTTAAACTCTGTGAAGGAGTTGAGGATTCGCCCTGTTGCAACGTATGTAGAACTGTGGTAAGTAATGACAATGTTAGAATATGTGGTCATTCCTTCTGCCCTCACAAGTTTTACCATGAGAGGTGCTTGACCAGAAAGCAGTTGGATGCTTCTGGCTCCTGCTGGTACTGCCCCTCGTGTCTGTGTAGAGCTTGCCTGAATGATTGTGATGATGACAAAATCGTACTTTGTGACGGCTGCGATCATGCTTATCATATTTTCTGCATGCAACCACCACACACTTCAATTCCTGTAGGGAAATGGTTTTGCAAAAAATGTGATGTGCAGATACAGCGCATACGCAAAGCAAGAAGGGCATTTGAGTCTTCGCAAAATGAAGCGAAGAAGAGAAAAGAACAATGTGGAGAATTAGGTGTACCAAAAGGTAAGGATGAGGAAGCTTTAAATGAATCTGGAGGTATGGAAATGCTTCTAGATGCTGCCAAAACTCTGAACTACCAGGAGGATTTAGCTGCTTTAGGATCAAAAGACTGATAGGACTCAATTATTGCATGAATTATGGTAGCTCTGTATATGAAGGATGTGGTTTGGTTCCAGTTGACAGTGGTACATGACCTGTTTACCGGTGGTTTGGCCTGTAAGGAAGATACTAGTGGCGAACTTTCAGATTTGGTAGCATACAATTTCTTGTCTAACTGAGTCCTTACAAGCCATGCCTGTAGTGTTTCAGATTGTATTTTCTAGTACATATTGCTTCTTGGGGTTATCAGCAACTGCTGTTCCATGTGGTTGTAAAATGAGAGAAGGGCATATGGATTAACTGACTTTCTGAATGTCAAAGGGAATTTCTCTATCCTGCTTTGTTGTTTATGACATATGTTTAGGGCTAGCAAACAGGGCAGTTTCAGGGCAAACCCATGTAAACCTGGGAATTTCTCTATCCTGATTTGTTGTTTATGCCCTTTGTTTAGTGATAGCAAACAGGGCGGTTTCAGGGCAAACCCGTTTAAACCTGTGAAGACTTCAACCCGTTCCCCTCCTGCCCCCCATATTTTGCTATTTTAAAAAAAATATAAAATGATAACAGAAACTTCAAACTACAGTTGGTTTTCCAACTGGCGTCCTCTTTATCATATAGTGACAGGTAAATATTCATGGCGTTATTTTCTTTACTCATGCATGTGTTGTTATGTGTATAGTTCTAATTTGTTGTGTGAATATATTTTTTGAGATTGAGAAAGAAAGAGATAAGTTTTAGGTCCATCAAGAATGAAGTGAAGAATGGTAAGATTGAGCTGTTGATGTCGTAAATATTTTAAACGTCTTTGTACAAAGTTAACAAGGTATTTTCCATTTTTTTTTATAACCTGTATATACTTGCACATATTTTCACACTTTATTTGATCAAATTCTCTGTAAATTTCTGCTCTCTGTACTATACACTTGATCAATTCTTTTAGTGGTTGTTTGGTACATGAGATAAGATGGGATATCTTAAAGTTAAACATCGGATACAATTTATATTTATACGATATGAATTAATACATTCTACCAAATGTAGTATAAATTTTATTCCAAGTTTAATTGTGAGTATCCCATTCCATCCAACTTAGATTCCTTGGTTTCTTAATATTTTTTTGTTCAAATCTTATTTTTTCATATTTTTCCTTCAATATCTTAAGAACATAGATCCATAACTCGCCTTGTCCCACATTTTTTCTATCATTTGAACCCACCCTGTCCCGCCTAGTTGTAAACCCGCCCAACGTAGCTATCACTACATTTGTTGCATCGACTGTATGGAGTTAAATAGGGATCAGCATTATCTTGGCTTGTTGTAAATCAAGTTACACGCGGACGGCTAAGCTATCAGTCTTATTTTATGTTGATGCTTCACTGAACTCTACGCCAACAAGTGTTCAGAATGCTCCATTTAAAAAGTATATGTTATACCTTTGATCATTCACCTCTAATGTGACATGTTTCTTCCTAGTTATAGGGTCAACGGGATCAGTCAGCTAGAGTGCTAGGCTATTCTTCTTTTGGGGAGACAAAGTCGTTCCTTCTACTAACCGAACCCTCAATTTAGGGGCATCTGTCAATATGTTACAAGACTCCAGTCTTCGATGGGTCACCATTACTCAACTTAGAAAGGCAAACATCTTGGCAAGGGAAAGCACAGTGCGCTTGGTGCAAATGGAAGAAAAGTGTTTTTTATAACATATATTTTAGCGTTTGATACATCAGCAGAAACATGTTGTCCTAACAGCATCTCTATGTAATCTAGAAAAAAATTATGAAAGGTGGGATGGCTAGGAGTGGTGGCTGGGTACCATTGGGTGTGAAACAAATTCTTTCACTGGTCGATACAAATCAGATGCACTTTTTGAACGTAAAAAACGTCATTCACTTGATTTGCACAGCAGAACGTGTAGATATATATTACTAATCAGAATAATCAAACAAACATAGCTATGAAGTAACTCTATGTTAGAGGCCATAGAGGATCATCTATATCACAAGTAGACATTTCATTGCCCAGGCATCATGTTTTATCATTGTCAACCCTTCTGGCTATTTTCTCTCCTCACTGATATGCACACCTACACCTCTTTCTATAGCTGAACCAGCATTTTGAAACCTTGACTCGAAGTCAAATGTGACAGAAGATATTCCCTAGCCTCAGGATTTTATCGGAACAAAGCATCATATGTAATGAGATTAACCCTACGTTTCAAACCTTCAAGTGCTCTCAGTTTTGTCCACTACAGCAAAACGGTTTTGGTTCATGCTCAAACCTGATGTCTGTAACTGTTTTCTCCTCTGAATATGATGCAAAGCAGCTTGTCGATCATTACGAGCCTCAGCAGAGTCTGGCTGCAAAACAAGTCCGATTTATGGTGCGTAAGTGGTTTACTGAACATGTGAGAATCAATTACAAAGGCAATCAATCTGACACACTTGGCACAATATTCCACTGAACATTTCAGAACTAGGATGTGATAGAAGCAAGATGAATAGAGTTAGACAATTGCTTAAATCTCAAAAGACAGTTTGTCCTCCAGATACAAAGGTAGTAATATTGACCTTTGGTATTGGCGTAATACATTAAAAGCAAAGAATATCCATTTACTCATAAAGGAAACATCTCAGTTAAAAAAGATCCTCAGAAGAAGCAAGCGTGAGCATTAGTTATAAATTTAATCTATACCTTGATGGCTAGTGCTCTGTCTAAGCTTTCTATAGCACTGTCAGGCTCACCATAATTCAGCTGTGCTCTACCAAGGGTGACCCACGCCTGCAACAGACAGAAGAACTAGCAATAAGCACTGGAATAAAGTAGTGTACATTCTAGTGATAGTAGAAATTGACCGTTCCCTAAGAACCAGAAGCTTGCAGTCAACTGCCTTTTAGTCTAAGCTTCATTTTCCAAAGCTGTAAATAGTTTGGATTATGGAAACGGAATAGAAAAAGAGAGTGCCTTTTGCTTGATCATTCCATCAAGCTCTCTAAGCTTAACTATGCACGCAAGTATGACCAGGAAGTTCAAAGTGCAAAGCTGCTTCTATCATGAGGTAGCTTGTCGGTACACCACTAATTACCTATCTTAACCTCTAAAGCCAGTAATTTATTACCAAGTGAAGACATAGAAGCATTGAATTTGCCTAGTCTAGGGAATAGATGCAGGAAGAGGTAGAACAGAAAGGAAGTAACATGCACATTGGGGTGAACAATTAAGGCTGAAATCCAGAGGACTTTGCACATGAAAACTAGCCCATGACACTTATAGCCAGTTGAAGTTTGACAAATTAGTCTTAGAAGTATTGAAACTGAATAGATCACAGATAAAAAATATGTTACATTGTTCATCAGGATCCCCCATGATATTAAGCAAGGATGGTGAGGGTTCCCAATTATTGCAGTGCACTAAGAGTTGCGTTTACATCCCTAAAGCAGGTATATTAACAACAGGTGAAACAATAGTAAAACTGAATGATCAACAGTTTCACACACCTCACCCCAGCTTGGTTCCAACTCAGTTGCACCTGCTCAAACAGGAAGCAGGTTTCATATGAGTCATGAAATATATCATCTGAAGTTATTTTATACACAAACACAGATCAATGACTTAAGAGGGCATTAGTGACCATGAAAGTAGGCTAAAATCCATCTTTGAATATCTATATGCCAGATATAGATTTACAAGTGGAAGAATGTGTAAAAGAAAAATCTTCCAATGCCAAGGAAAAGATAAGTAAAAAATAAACTTCGTCTTGCTCTAGGTTCCCACATTCGGCTGTTATCAAGATCATAATTGAAATGATATATTTGCCAGATTTGTCCATAACCTTAAAGATGAGTCAAAAGTAGGCACTAAGAAGCTTCAGAGCATAAAAGTAGGTGCATTACCTTTCATGAGATATAACATTGAAAATAAATCCAAGTAAAATATGTTTGTGAATTGACTCTCAGCATAATTTGCTCAGGAAATGAGGAGAATTTCATTCGAATTAATGTGAGTGTCAAAACATACGAGTAGCAGCTTGCAGCGCCTTCCATGTTTCTCCAAGTTCAAGCAAAATTTGAGCCTTCTGTTCATGCAGAATGGCACGATCTGGCATCAAAAGTAGAGCAGATTCCCACTTTCCAAGTGCTTCACGATATTTCCCTTCCTTCAAAAAAAAGAAAAGAAAAGAAAAGAAAAGAGACTTAACCCCGGCTTCTGGATCATGCTGTTGGAATTTGGAAATGATATCAACAATCAATAAAGTGTTCGAAATCACTCATCCAAAAAAAATATTCCTCGAGGACTCAATGAGGGTTTGAGTGACCAAATGTGGTAAGAGTCTCACACCCTTATCCAGAGATAAAAAAGATCCTTGCAACATAGATATTGAGGTTTGCAAAAGAGGTCATGTGTGCATAGCCTCACTCTCTGAACCGCAACCAGGCCATCTGCAAGAGAACTTCTGACATCCAACTCACCTCAACATATACTGTTTTTAGAAATAAACTGGTAATGCAGTATTCCTCAGCATTTAGGATATGTTGGAGACCTCCAAAAAAGGTTCTCACCTCAACATATACTTACTTACCAATGTGTTCTCTTGTTAGTGTAATTTTTGGTACTAAAAATCTGTATATAGCCTTAACTTTTTATTCTATGCGGAGGCTATTTTAAGGCTTCTTTTCAACTTCAGAGCCACCATAAATAAAGTTAGCATTGTGTTTAGCCTCAGCTATCAGTATTAATGCAAAATGTAGTACAACCTTACCTTTATAAGCAACTGTATTAAGTCTTACTTTCTGCAGTAGATTTACCGTTGTGCTTAGCGTTGCCTTAAAGTATCATGCAAAATATACTTCATATTGAGGTCATTTCACACTCAACTTACCATCGCGCTAAAGCTCATCTTTAAGATAAGAGTATGAAACATCACTAAATCCCCCTTCCTCCTCAAAAAAATGTGTTAGTTAACATGACAAGCAGCTGTGCATATTCTTACTTTCTACAATACAAAGAAGCTAGTTTCAAGACTCAACTCTTCACTTCAGTTCATCCTCTTACAGTTAACTTACAGCAACTTTGACGCCCGACAAGTGGTGGTGCAAACTGCAGTACAACCATTTGGCAAATAGCCTTCCTATTCACATAGCAAGGTAACTATTTGAAAGACTGAACTTTTGACCTCCAACTCACAACTCCAAACTTTAATGACACAATTAATTTCTAAGGGGTTGTTTGGTTTGCAAATACGTTAACCCAGGATTATAATATATATACACTTCTTTTTGTAGATGTTTGATTCATTGAGAGCATAATATAAAACATGGGATTGATTTTACAATAGACAAACTTTTATTAACAATTTTAACCCTGGCACTCTTAAAAAACTTTGGGAAAGAGCTTTTGCGAATAACATTTTTGTCATTTGATTGCTTTGTCCCGAACATCTAATCCCTGGATTGTTATCTCGCATCGAACGTCATTTAAAAATAATACTAAAACGTGGTACAACTAATCTGAGAAATGCTTATACCAAAAACAACCAAACAGGGGATTAAATAATCCTGCATTGAGTGCATTCTATCCCTGGATTTTTTTTTTTTTTATCCCATGAGCCAAATGACTCCTAATATTTTTTTTGGGTGTAATAAGGTTTACAAATCTGGAGTCAGGGCATGCACCAGCCCTCAACAAAGAGTTACCCTGGGTTTATATAATGCCCAACAAAATGAATTGTTGGCAGCAGGAAACGATATAGGCCTTTCAGGAGACAACATGCGATCCTTACCTATAAATCATTTGTCTTGATTATCGTTACATGTAAGAAGTTCAATGATCAAACACAAGATGCTCGATTTACCTCAAGAGACATAAATTGCTACATTAAAATATTCACCTACTTACTTACAATGACTTCTTCCTCCTAAGAGCTTACTGAAGCAAAAAGTAATATGTTGAAATCTTATTCATCCCAAAAGAAGAGGAAACAAGGACAAACATATGGAAGAAAACAAGCTATCTAGTTAAATATGTAAATCCAATACACGTCTATCAATAGAACAACTACTTTAATTAAGTTCAGTAATCAGATGAAATAAAAACCTCCCTAATACTAACAACACGCCCAGCCTGCCTTATTCTGGAGTTCCTTAGAAGATATAGAGTTACTACTGATGTGAAGTAAGAAGAGGAAAAAGGAAGAAGAAAAGAGAAAGAGGAAGTGACAGAGAAATAGAGATTAAGAGAGACAATGATGGAAAGAAGGGAATAAAAAGGTGGGACGACAATGCACCCAAGGGTTGAGGAGCCAACAAAGACCATGGTATATGCGGTTTTAATGAAGCCGAGGCAAAAAGTTTGGTGATTCCTTTCCATTTGCTTAAACCTCGACGAACAACATTAATATGTATGAATGTAGGGATCAGTCCAATACTCGAAATGCATGAACATTAGTCCAGACACCACTATTACCTCAGGCTAACCATAATACCAACTTAATTCCTAAATACTCAAGTAAATGAAGGCTAAATAAGAATGATAAACAACTTAGAACTATTGAAATTACTAATACTCCTTTAGAACAACACTAGAAAAAACATAACATAATCTTTTACTTTATTTCCAACTAATAAATATAGATACTAAACAATATCAAGTGATAACCATACCATCTAACAGCAATTTGCTAAAACTAATCAACAATCTATTTTTAAAAAAAAAATTTATGCTCATATAATAGAAAGAACAAACAACAACTGTAAATTATACGCACTGAATAACCTCATACAGATTGAAAAGGAGAAAAATTAAATAAAATACAGAAAAAAGAAGAGAAACCCATGTGAGGAAATACCTCAGCAAGCTTATTTCCTTGTTGTTGAAAGGACTCAACAAGCTTGAATGTATCGTTATCATCATCTCCTTTAACATTAGAAATCTCTTCGTTTTTAGGAAGTTTTTCCTCGGGAAAAATGGAATCGTCAGTAGGATCGAAAGGGAGGTTTTCGAATTGGGAAATAGGTCTCTTGTTAGGGTTCTTCTTGCTCTGATTCTTCCATGTCATCTTCATCTTCTTCTTCGAGCTGTTTCACTGTTTTGGTTACCACCTGAATCAAAAGGTTAATTTCAAACAACTTTTATCTCTATAGCAAAAAGACTCCCTCACTGAAACTTTGACATAATAATTTATGTTTATGAGATAACATTATTTCATTCTAATTTACCTGATATCTTTTTAATTTCAAAATTTAAACCAGTGTTAACTTTTTAAAATTATTAATTATTGTACCTAAATTTATGATCGAAGTTAAATTATTTTACTTTGAAGATTCAAAAGAAGAAGATTTATTTGGGGTCAAATTAAAGGAATGGAATTTTAAATATTTATCATATTAAAGATATGGAATTTTAATCATTTTTAGGGAAACTTAAAAAGATGTACTTTTTTCATATTTAATTAACAATTTTACCAATTATATAACGTATTTTTTTACCCATTATAATATAAAACTATCATGATGGGTAGATTTTATCGTTTTTATAGGTAAAATTTATAGAAAAACAATATGTGCTTGTTCAGATTTTTAGATTGGAAGCAAAAGTTTATCATAAAAAATAAAGCTATCAATTTGATGAGGGAAAATGACCAAAATATCTTTACTTTTCAATTTAATGACAAATAACCAGACATATAAAAAAATATCAAAAAGTAATAGTTAAAGTTTGATATTTTTTAAATTAATAAATATTTGATATATATAAATTAAAATATTGAGAAGTTGGTGAGAGTGTTTAAGCTTCGTGGTAGTTCAATAATTTTCATCAACCAAATTACTATTTACTACTATTACATTGCATTAT
Organism: Solanum tuberosum; assembly: GCF_000226075.1. Lineage (NCBI taxonomy): Eukaryota > Viridiplantae > Streptophyta > Magnoliopsida > Solanales > Solanaceae > Solanum > Solanum tuberosum. The sequence goes on along the minus strand of NW_006239637.1, from coordinate 114,432 downwards.
TGACGTTAAAAAGTAGTTCTTTGAAATATTTGTCAATAAATTCATATTACTTCAATGACAAATACAATTTTGTGCTATGTATATTTTTAATGAAAATTATAATTCACGCTCTTAATTATGGATATACATCACACATATTTTCAATTTATTGACATTAATGTTTCATAAGTTCAGTCAATAACTAGAAGTATTTAAATTTTTTATTAAGTGTAGTGTTCAATTGGTAAAGTCATGAAAAAAAATGTCTAATTAATAATCTGTGTCAAATATAAAAATTTCTCAAATCATTCAGCTTAATAAAATAAAAAACAAGATAACAGAACAATAACAATGACAAAGAGATATATATGCTTTTAAGAAACACAAATAATCCACAAAAATTTACAATGAATTCCCTATATGCCTTACCTACACAAAAAAAAAATAAAAAAAAATAGACAAAACAAAATATCAAAACACGGTAAACGAATTAAAAATAAAATTTAAGAAGAATTGGCCCACACGCTTATTACATTAATTAAAAAATTTACGTATTATTTCTCTAATACCATCAATACACATTTTAAAACACATTAAGCCTAATATTTGAGCTCGAGATATTTTTTCATGTAAAAATTATGATAGGGACATTTTTGTTTTATGAAAACTACGATCTACATATATATATATATA
>NW_006239637.1:74565-113689 GCF_000226075.1 Solanum tuberosum | reverse complement strand
ATTCATAATCAAAATAAAATATGTTGACCCTCATACTAACTCTGCACCCCTTCACATAAATTGAAACAGAAAGAGTAGTACTGAATAAAATTACTCAGATTTTAGCAACTAATAAGATTATAATTATAAATCAATAGTTTCATGGCCATTAGCGCAACTCACACTTTTTAATAACACAAGACTTAGAGATATAAATAAATACGAATTACAAACACACACATAAACACACACAATCACACATTCCATGCACGAAATAACAACAATGTTCTCAAAATGTTACATGAGCCAACTTAGAAATTGATGAAGAAGTTACATGAAAACATTAAGAAGAATACCATAAACAAAGCCTAAACTCCTATAAATACCTAAACACATGAACTCCTCAAAGCATCACAAGTTAAAGCAACAAAGCAATAATACACTATACTTCCTCATATTTAATTAATTATTTTATTTCTAAGAGAAGAGATATGGAGAATAATGGAAAGGGCAAAATAGGCACATCAAACAATGGAAGCGTGTTTCCAAAGAAAGATAAGAAGTCAGTGAAGAAAAAAGCAATTGAAAAGATAGGTAAAACTGTGGTGTCCACTTTCAAGAATGATAAGAAAAAGATTAACCCCTCTGATGGCACATCTTAGTCCCCTTACTATAATCAACTTGCTTTTAAGATTGTGCTAATATTATTGAATAATGTATTTATTTGATTCTGATGTATTTTGAGGGTTTAACTTATATACATCTCCAGTATTGTAAAGATTAATGTTTACATTGGTTACCTTCTTTACTATATTGTTGATGTATATAAGTTAAACTCATTTAATAAACTATATATGATGTAGTTTATTTTTTTCTTATGAGAGTGATATTTTCTTTGTTTAATTAAAACCTTTAAGCATGTTGTAATAAGTTGTAACACGAGTTTTCGTTTCCGTTTGTTAATTTCCCTCTTCAATAGTGTAATTTCATTGTTAATTTTTAAATATAAACTAAAGTGAAGTACTTGGATTTTGAGAAATCTTAATAGCTCAATTAGTTTTAAGAAATTATTATTATATTGATTAATTTTACTTTGTTCATATTAATTAGCTCTTGAACGTCGACTCCGACAGGAAGCTCACGAGAGGGAAAGAGAAGAAAATAACCAATGACATTATCCCAAGGCCCAAGCCAAAAGAAATTCTTGGGTCTTTAAAGTTTGTTTAAACTTTCAACGACCATACTAATTATAGGAGTAAAATAAGAAAAATTTAATTAATTCTATCCTAATTTAGTAAGTGATCAAGTAATATGAGACAAATATTTTTAATAAGATGTTTATTTAATATAAAATGGAGGGAGTATATGTTTTCAAGAAACACAGATAATTAATCCACAAAATTTACAATAAATCCCCTTTACACCTTACAAACACAAAAATACAAAACAAAAATGAGAACACGATAAAGGAATTGAACACAACAAATTTTGAGAAGAATTGGCCCACACGCTTATTACATTAAATAAAATCCTTTTACGTATTATTTAGAGCATGTGTTATAATATATTTCTTTGAGCTCGAGATGTTTTTTCATGTAAATATTATGGTAGGGACATTTTTTCGTTATGTAAATTACTATCTACATATCTTATTATGAGTCAAATTAAATAGGAGTCATCTTAATTAATCCACACACCCACAAATTACCCACTCCTCCAATACACACACACACAACCCATGCAACAATATGATTTTCTCAAACTTTATTTTTTTTTGAAAATATTAGCAGTTATGTTGACTCGTAGAACTTTTCGTGTAGTTTTTAAATTTTATTTTAAAATATTTGAAGAGTCTATACCTGAATTCTTAATTAAAAAAATTAAAGTTGCCTTGACCCTTGTGTTCTGAACATCTTCACATGCATTGAGGGAGAAAGAATTCTAAATAAAAATTACTTTGATTTTAAAAACAAATTTAGATTGTATTAAAAAATTGTACGTATAGTTTAGTGGTGCATCAATACGAACTCACACATTTTAATAACACAAGACTTGAGATAAAAATAAATACAAATTCCAAACACACACAATCACACATTCCATGCAGGAAATAGACAATAATGTTCTCTCAATCTTACATGAGGTAACTTAGAAATTGAACAACAAATTACTTGAAAACATTAAGAAGAATACCATAAACAAAGCCTAAACTCCAATAAATACCTCAACATATGAACTTCTCTAAGCAACACAACTTAAAGCAACAAAGCAATATATAATACACTACACTTGCTCATATTCATAATTATTTCTAAGAGGAGATCATATGGAGAATAATGGAAAGGGCACATCAAAGAATATTGGAAGTGTGTTCCCAAAGAAAGATAAGAAGTCAGTGAAGAAAATGGCTGTTGAAAAGATTGGCAAAACTGTGGTGTCCACTTTCAAGAATGATAAGAAAAAAATTAACCCATCTGATGGCACTTCTTCTTAGTAGTTAGTCCCATATCTATAATGAACTTGCCTTTGAGATTATGCTAATATTATTGAATAAATTAATATTTATTTGATTCTGAAGTTTTCAAGGGTTTAACTTATATATATCGTCACTAATATAAAGAATTACACTATTTACCTGATACTGTTGATGTATATAAATTAAATTCATTAGTGAGATGGTGTAATATTTTGTTTTTCAAAGAGAGTGATTTTTCCTTTATTAATTGACCTTCAAGAATGCTATAAACTATAACATGAATCTTCGTTTCCGTTTGTTAGTTTTCTTCTTCTATAGTGCTATTCCGTTGTTAATTTCTCAATTTAAACTAAAGTGAAGTATTGAATTTCTGGGAGTCTTACTACATACGTATTCAATTGATTGATTATCTGAACTTTTACTTGAGGTTCGATTTTCCGTCCTTAATTATAATCCTTCCCAGCTCATTTCTGTTGGGAAAGGCAAGCACAAAATAAATGTGCACGATAGGGCAATAGCGGAAAAAAAACCAAGTCCAAACTTTCCCTTCTATTTGAACCAAGAGAATACAAAATAATGCAAGAAAAACACCGTTTGGGGCAGCAGACCAATCAACCAAGCAAGCAAAATAAATCAACAAACGAGACACCAAATTTAACATGGAAAACCTCTTCGGTGTGAAGGGTAAAAATCACAAGGCCAAAGCTCCACTAAAATCAACAAGAGTTACAAAAGTGTTCTCCAAAATGGCCACCAACAAAGTGCCAAACAATGAGCAACACAACTACAAGATAACACCAAAAACTAGAGAAATAAAAGGAGCAAAAACCCCAAATACGCAACTACTATTCACGAGCAAAAATCTAGAGCTACAGGAATCCAAACCACTCTCTCAGTTCCCATTCAAAGATTAAGTTGAAAGGAACAAGCTGTCCTAAAATCAGCTCAATCGGATAAGAAACAAAACGGGAATCACAATTTGAAATTGACTGCTAGGGCTTGTGCGAAAATCTACACTCTCTCACTTTTCTCTCTATATGGCTGCTCTCAATCTCTTGTGATATTTCAAAATAAGACCTAAAAAGAAAATCTTACATATGCACCATAATATTGGGCTTATGGGCAAAAGTGAGTTAGTCAATTTGGTCTAAATTTATCCACAAAGGAAAGAAAGAAAATCCAAAACCTTGGACTTTTATTTATCCACATAAGAAGGAAAAAAGACCCAAAACCCAACAATTTCTCCTTCATCATTCCCTATCCTCGTTATTTTTTATTTTTAAAAAGAGTACTCGAATTATTATTTTAATATGAGGTGAGCATTTTAAAGATAAATATTGAAATCACTATATCCTATAACACTGAAGGGTCTCCCTGTCACCGCGAGGAAATGTTGAGGCAACAAACTCAAAATGTCTAAATGATATGACATCAAACTAGGACCCCGACCAGTCTTAACATAGACTCGAACACGTGTCACCACCCCGACTTGACCCCAATACCAACCCGAGACACGATCCTAGCCCCAATCCTCTATACTGACTCCATCCCACCGTAGAACTTGATTCTCAACTCGACCCTAGCCTAACTCTAGCCCAGGATTTGAACACCGACCTCAGCCACGACCTGACACCCAATGACGTTGATGTTGAGACCTACCCCGATCTTGATCCCAGATTGAATCAATCATGAGAAAATTGAAAAATATGTAATTGCATACCAAACACACCCGTTCTCTCAATTTTACATGAACTAACTTAGAAATTCAACCAGAAATTACATAAACTGTTAATTTTAGAAGGTATTCTATGTATTAATTAAGCATAAAGTTTTCAAGCAAAAGGTATAGACATGAAAAATTGAAGTTGAAATTAATAATTTGAATGCGCTTATCCCTGAATTTGCGAAATTATTAAATCTTCTATTACTTTCATATTAATTTATTTGTGCCATTAATATATATTTTAAAACACATCTAGCTAGCTGACTATTGAGATTTAAGATACTTCTCTAGGTAAGATTATGAAAGGGACATGCTTCCTATACAAAAAATTACTATTTATATATTTTCAAGGCAAAGCGCTAGTAATGAAGATAGTGAAATTACATGGAAAAATAAAATCAATTTTCTCTTCAATTGGTTAACTATTCTTTTAAAATAAACTGAACATTTCCTAGAAATGTAAAACAAATTAATTAGAAGTCATCCTGATTAATCTACAAACCCACACAAACCTATTACCCCAATAACACACACAACCATGCAATATAAATAAATAAACTATATAGAAAATTAGTTTTCAGTAATTTAAATTAGCATGAAAATTAATTTCCTAGCTCATCCACTCACACAATTTCTTAATAACACACATGATCACTTCACATTAAAATTAACAATCCGAAAGCACACACCCACATAAACATATATTCCATGCAAGAATTTTTAAAATAAAATAATAATTAGTTTTTGGTAATTTAGCTTGAACAATATAACTACGTAGTTTCCTGGGCTCAACCACACAAACAAGACTTAATTTCTTGGATAGTCATCTCAAGTTATGAAAATAACATACTATAACTTTTTATTATTATTTGCACAACAAAATCATACAACAATTTTTTTTTTACTCAAACCCCAAAAACCCACACTCACACATTCCATGCAAGAAATAATTAACAATCTTCTTTTAATCTTGCATAAGCTAATTACTCAGAAATTCAACTACGAGTTACATCAAAACTTTCATGACCATAAACAAAAGCGTCAAAACTCCTATAAATACCTCAACATATGCACTCCTCAAAACATCACAAATTAAAAGCAAACAAAGCATTAATACACTCCCTCGTATTCATAAGTTCTAAGAGGAGATTATTGAAGTACTGTGTCTGTGTGATCATTTCATCTAAAAATTTAAGTTGTTACAGAGAACGACACAGTTTTATTTACTTAGTTATACTATATTATCAACAAAGATATGGAGAATAATGGAAAGGGCAAAGAAGGCACATCAAAGAATGGAAGTGTGTTTCCAAAGAAAGATAAGAAATCAGTGAAGGCAATGGCTTTTGAAAAGATTGGCAAAACTGTGGTGTCCACTTTCAAGAATGATAAGAAAAAAATTAACCCCTCTGATGGCACCTCCTCTTAGTCCCAATGAACTTGTTTTTTTTTTTGGATTGTGGTAATATTATTGAATAAAGTATTTATGTAATTCATATGTATTCCGAAAGTTTAAATTATATACGTTGACAATATTGTAAAGAATGTTTACATGATTTACCTGATTCCTTAAGTACAATACTGTTGATGCATGTAAGTTAAATTCATCAATAAATTATTGTTTAGTATTATGTTATTTTTGTGATGTTAATTAGCCTACAAGCTAAGGACGTTGTATGTTGTTATAGAGTCTCCATTTTCGTTTATTTAATTTTCCTCCCCAAAAATGTTACACCGTTGTTAATTTATTTTTTTTTAGGTTAAACTAAAGTGGACTACTCACATTTTTATTTTCAAATAGGGTGAAAATTTAAGGTAAATAATGAAATCACATTCTATAATGCCAAAGGAAACACTTACACACGATAAAAAATTTTTGGTTATCTTATCGATACTTGTATTTCATACGCAACAACGCAATATTAAGAAATCAATATATATAATAGCAATGAAAATTATGAATCTAGTATGTAGTAACAAAATTCAGGGGACATCAAGCTGACAGACATTTTTTAAAATACATCTAGCTAGTTAATCGTCGAAATTAAAGATGAGTTGTAATGTGAATTGAGAAATTGAAGAAAATAAGTTAAGAGGAAAATAAAGTTCATTTCTTCTTTATTGATAGTACTGAAGAAGAGATTTTTTGTGCTTTCAAATAGAAATACTTCTTTTAGCTATTTAAAAAGAGAGACGATTCAAAATTACCTCCCTTTCCAACGTCACCTTCGCATTTGTCGATAGCTATGACTTCGCCTTATTTGACACATTGAAAAACATTTTTTTCTTATTACTAAAAGCAGAAAGAATTCTTATATTTCTTTCTTTTTTATTTGCACAAGTTTTTCAAGTAAAAACAGTAAGTGTTATATGATTTACTTCGTTTTTTGAATTTCACTGAAGTTCTACAATATCAATTACCAGTATTGCTAAATAGTGTTTTATTTTATTTTGGAAGAAATTATTCCAAATCTTGGACAAGTATAAAGAAATTAAATTCTTTAAGAAAATGCAATATTCTGTAGGCTTGAAACTTTATTTTTCGTTGATTATTTTCATTTCTGTTTATATATTTTGATAGTAGAAATAACAACTTTTTTTCATGTAAGATTATGATAGACATACTTCCTTTACAAGAAAAAAAAATATAGAATTTCTGGTAATGAAGATAGTAAAATTACATGGAAAAGTAAAATCAATTTTTTTTTTATTGGTTAAGATTTTTTTGAAATAAACTATTATCATAAGTATTACGGAGTACTTGAACATTTCCTAGAAATGTATGACAATCACATGATTTTTTTAAAAAAAATAAAATAGTAGTCATCATAATTAATTTACAAACCCACACAAATCCATTACCCCTCCAACACACAGACGACATTTTCAACATTTTAAGTTAGCATGAAAAAACTAAATTCCTACTTTACTGGCTCATCTACACATATGACTTCACAAATATTAAAATGAACAAACCAAAACCACACAAAACACACATTCCATTTCAAGAAAAAAATAAAATAAAAATTAGTTTTTGGTAATTATTTAACTTGAAAAATTAATAGGTAGTTTCCTTGGCTCAACTACACAAACAAGAGTTAATTTCTTGGATGGTCTTTTTATTTGGACAACAAAATCATTCAACTATAATTTATTTATTTTTTTTACTTCAAATTTTCATTCTCTCTTTGTTAGCCTTAGATAAAAATATCCAAAAACCCACACTCACACATTATACATAAGCTAATTACATAGAAATTCAACCAGAATTACATGAAAACTTTCATGACAAAATAAACAAAGGCCTCAAAACTCTTATAAATACCTCAACATATGAACTCCTCAAATCATCACAAGTTAAAGCAATAAAGCAATAATACACTACATTTCATCATATTCATAATTATTTCTAAGAGAAGAGATATGGATAATAATGGAAAGGGCAAAATAGGCACATCAAAGAATAATGGAAGTGTGTTTCCAAAGAAAGATAAGAAGTCAGTGACAACCATGGCTGTTGAAAAGATAGGCAAAACTATGGTGTCCCCTTTCAAGAATGATAAGAAAAAGATTAACCCATCTAATGCCACCTCCTCTTAGTCTTACTATTTGGATTGTGCTAATATTATTGAATAAAGTAGTTGTTTGATTCTGATGTATTTCTAGGGTTTAACTTATATACATTGATATTATTGTATAAAGAATTGTGTTTATATGATTTAACACTGATTCTTTATGGTACTGTTAATGTATATAAGTTAAACTCATTAATAAATTATTGTGTAGTACTATTATGTTATTTTTGTGAGGGTGATATTTCCTTTGTTAATTATCCTTCAAGACGTTGTATGTTGTAATATTAGTCTCCGTTTTTGTTATTATTTTACTCTTTAAATCGTGTTATTGCGTTGTTAACTTCTTCTTTTTAAATTATTTTTTTTAAACAACAACTAACGTGGAGCACTCAAATTTTGGAGAATTTTTAGTAGCTAAGTTGATTTGCTATTTGAACTTTCACCTTTTCTGCGGGGATGACAACGGGGCGAATGTGGGGTGAGGTGATTTTAAGGTTGTGCGGGACATGTTAAAATATTTTTTTTTAAAACTAATACGGGCAAGTTGCGGGTCTATGCGGTTTTATACGGGTTCAAACTTAATTTAAACTTTTTACATGTTATAAGAGTGATAGAGCACCTTTCACAAGTAAGAACTAAGAATACACAAAATGACAAATTCATTACTCCCTCCGTCCCATTTTATGTGAGGTAGTTTGACTCGGCACGGAGTTTAAGAAAGAAAGGAAGACTTTTAAAACTTGTGGTCCAAAATGAATGATAGAAATTTGTGTAGTTGTAAATCATTTCATTAAGGGTAAAATAGACATTTTATAGTTAAATTGTTACTTAATATAGAAAATGTGTTATTCTTTTTGAGACTGGTTAAAAAAAAAGTAAGTCACATAAATTGGGACAGAGGGAGTATTTTTTATTCAAACTATAATATCAATTGAAAGTTTTCTTTTAAAATTAAGTAAAATATTGAAGGTTGTAAATGAAAATAGTTCAATCAAAACTAATACAGTTTCTTACATGTTTTTTAATTGACCTCTAAAAAAAATCAAGTTACTATTTATTAAGTTAATACAACTTAATGAGAGTAATAAATTTATTTTTATGAATTTTATTTTTTGTGTCAAACTTAATCAAAAAGGAAAAGTATTCTTTTTGAGACTGACTAAAAAAAAAAAGTAAGTCACATAAATTGGGACAAAGGGAGTATTTTTTATTTAAACTATAATATCAATTGAAAGTTTCTTTAAATTAAGTAAAATATTGAAGATTGTAAATGAAAATAGTTCAATCAAAACTAATACAGTTTCTTACATGCTTTTTAATTGACCTCTAAAAAAAATCAAGTCACTATTTATTAAGTTAATACAACTTAATGAGAGTAATAAATTTATTTTTATGAATTTTATTTTTGTGTCAAACTTAATCAAAAAGGAAAAGTATTCTTTTTTAGACTGACTAAAAATAAGTAAGTCACATAAATTGGGACAGATGGAGTATTTTTTATTCAAACTATAATATCAATTGAAAGTTTCTTTAAATTAAGTAAAATATTGAAGATTGTAAATAAATATAGTTCAATCAAAACTAATACAATTTCTTACATGCTTTTTAATTGACCTCTAAAAAAAATTAAGTCACTAGTTATTAAGTTAATACAATTTAATGAGAGTAATACATTTATTTTTATGAATTTTATTTTTTGTGTTAAACTTAATCAAAAAAGAAAAGTATTGAAACAATTATGCATGCAGGTTTATGCGGGGTAAGGTGGGTCGGATTGAAAAATAAAAAAAATTGTCATGCGAGGTAAGGCGGAGAGGAAAATTTATCGGACGTGGTATACAAAGTATAAATTTAGAAAAATAAACAATTTTTTTATTTCACTCTCTCAAAAAGAGATGTGAGCCATGGAAACAACGTGTGTTGAATGGATACATTTTCAATTAATGATGTCATATACGTATTCAAGCAATTTTAATGTATAGACATGAAAAGTTGAAGTTGAATCAACAATTTTAGTGCTTATCCTCAAATTTCTGAATAATTAAATCTAATATTATTGACATGAATTTCTTTGTGCCATTAATAAATCTTTAAAATATATCTAGCTGATTTGAGCTCTAAGATATTTTTCATGTAAAATTATGATAGGGACACATTTCCCCTTCAAAAAATATAAAAAAATTATATATGAAAATGAAGATAGTGAAAACTGAAATGACGCAGAAAAGTAAAATTAATTTACCATTTGATTAATTCTGTAAAACTAATAAGTTTGAAAGTTAATAAAGCTTAAATATAATGAAATTCCCCTTCCAAATCCTTAGTAGTGGTTAAATATTTTTTTAAAAATTAGCTAATATCATGAGTAATATGGAGTACTTCATTTCCAAGAAATGTATATATATAACTATTTCATAGGTCGTTAATTGAAATTAATAAATAGAAAAAACCAAAATTAATTCACGCATCCACACACAAACCCACACAAACCCATTCCCATCCAATCAAAAACACACATATATACGCACACCCTATGTAATAATAAATTATTATGTTGAACAATAGTTGTCCACTATATTAACTTAGCACAGAGATTAAAAAGCAGTAAATGATAGGGTAATTTTATCAAATCACCCTTATTAAATATAAGCTATCTAAACATTGAAAAATAAATACAGTATTTAATAGCAATGGTAAAATAGACACAACATGACATTGATTTTATAAATTGAACAAGTATTGTTGGACATCCCAAGATTATATAGTGGACAAATAAAAATGGACGGAGAGAGTAAAATAGGAGTAATATATTTTCAATTTTGAATAACACACCGGCTTCCATTTAAAACCCCCCAAAACTCACACAAACACATATTCCATGCAAGAAATAATCAACAATCTTCTTTTAATCTTACATAAGCTAATTACTAAGAAATTCAACTAAAGTTACATGAAAACTTTCATGACATTATAAACAAAGCCCTCAAAACTCTTATAAATACCTCAACATATGTACTCCTCAAAACATCACAAGCTAAAAACAACAAAGCATTAATACACTCCCTCATATTCATAAGTACTAAGAGAAGAGATTGTTGAAGTACTGTGTGATCATTTCATCTAAAAATTTAAGTTGTTACAGAGAATGACACAGTTTAATTTACTTAGTTACATATATTATCAATAAAGATATGGAGAAGAATGGAAAGGGCAAAGAAGGCACATCAAAGAATGGAAGTGTGTTTCCAAAGAAAGATAAGAAGTCAGTGAAGGCAATGGCTATTGAAAAGATTGGCAAAACTGTGGTGTCCACTTTCAAGAATGATAAGAAAAAGATTAACCCCTCTGATGCCACCTCTTCTTCTTAGTCCCAATGAACTTTTTTTTTTTTTGAACCCTCAACGTTGCCATCCCCACATCTGTTGCATCGACTGTATGGGTTGTTGTATATCAAGTTATTAAATAGGGATCAACATTAACTTGGCTTGTTGTAAATCAAGTTACGCGCGGACGGCGGAGCTATCAGTCTTATTTTATGTTGATGCTTCACTTAACTCTACGCCAACAAGCATTCAGACTGCTCCATTTAAAAAGTATATTTTACACCTTTGATCGTTCACCTCTAAGGTAAAAAAACAAATCAGATGCACTTTTTGAACGTAAAAAACGTCATTCACTTGATTTGCACACCAGAACGTGTAGATATATATACATACATACATATTACTACTCAGAATAATCAAACAAACATAAGTATGAAGTAACTCTATGTTAGAGGCAATAGAGGATCATCTATATTACAAGTAGACATTTCAGTGCCCAGGCATCATGTTTTATCATTGTCAACCCTTCTGGCTATTTTCTCTCCTCACTGATATGCACACCTACACCTCTTTCTATAGCTGAACCAGCATTTTGAAACCTTGACTCGAAGTCAAATGTGACAAGATATTCCTTAGCCTCAGGATTTTATCGGAACAAAGCATCATCGGTAATGAGATTAACCCTACGTTTTCAAACCTTCAAGTGCTCTCAGTTTTGTCCACTACAGCAAAACGGTTTTGGTTCATGCTCAAACCTGATGTCTGTAACTGTTTTCTCCTCTGAATATGATGCAAGGCAGCTTGTCGATCATTACGAGCCTCAGCAGAGTCTGGCTGCAAAACAAGTCCGATTTATGGTGCGTAAGTGGTTTACTGAACACGTGAGCATCAATTACGAAGGCAATCAATCTGACACACTTAGCACAATATTCCACTGAACATTTCAGAACTAGGATGTGATAGAAGTAAGATGAATAGAGTTAGACAATTGCTTAAATCTCAAAAGACAGTTTGTCCTCCAGATACAAAGGTAGTAATATTGACCTTTGGTATTGGCGTAATACATTAAAAGCAAAGAATATCCATTTACTCATAAAGGAAACATCTCAGTTAAAAAAGATCCTCAGAAGAAGCAAGCGTGAGCATTAGTTATAAATTTAATCTATACCTTGATGGCTAGTGCTCTGTCTAAGCTTTCTATAGCACTGTCAGGCTCACCATAATTCAGCTGTGCTCTACCAAGGGTGACCCACGCCTGCAACAGACAGAAGAACTAGCAATAAGCACTGGAATAAAGTAGTGTACATTCTAGTGATAGTAGAAATTGACCGTTCCCTAAGAACCAGAAGCTTGCAGTCAACCGCCTTTTAGTCTAAGCTTCATTTTCCAAAGCTGTAAATAGTTTGGATTATGGAAACGGAATAGAAAAAGAGAGTGCCTTTTGCTTGATCATTCCATCAAGCTCTAAGCTTAACTATGCACGCAAGTATGACCAGGAAGTTCAAAGTGCAAAGCTGCTTCTATCATGAGGTAGCTTGTCGGTACACCACTAATTACCTATCTTAACCTCTAAAGCCAGTAATTTATTACCAAGTGAAGACATAGAAGCATTGAATTTGCATAGTCTAGGGAATAGATGCAGGAAGAGGTAGAACAAAAAGGAAGTAACATGCACATTGGGTGAACAATTAAGGCTGAAATCCAGAGGACTTTGCACATGAAAACTAGCCCATGACACTTATAGCCAGTTGAAGTTTGACAAATTAGTCTTAGAAGTATTGAAACTGAATAGATCACAGATAAAAAATATGTTGCGTTGTTCATCAGGATCCCCCATGATATTAAGCAAGGATGGTGAGGGTTCCCAATTATTGCAGAGCACTAAGAGTTGCGTTTACATGCCTAAAGCAGGTATATTAACAACAGGTGAAACAATAGTAAAACTGAATGATCAACAGTTTCACACACCTCACCCCAGCTTGGTTCCAACTCAGTTGCACCTGCTCAAACAGGAAGCAGGTTACATATGAGTCATGAAATATATCATCTGAAGTTATTTTATACACAAACACAGATCAATGACTTAAAGAGGGCATTAGTGACCATGAAAGTAGGCTAAAATCCAACTTTGAATATCTATATGCCAGATATAGATTTACAACAGGAAGAATGTGGAAAAGAAAAATCTTCCAATGCTAAGGAAAAGATAAGTAAAAAATAAACTTAGTCTTGCTCTAGGTTCCCACATTTGGCTGTTATCAAGATCATATTTGAAATGATATATTTGCCAGATTTGTCCATAACCTTAAAGGTGAGTCAAAAGTAGGCACTAAGAAGCTTCAGAGCCTAAAAGTAGGTGCATAACCTTTAATGAGATATAGCATTGAAAATAAATCCAAGTAAAATATGTTTGTGAATTGACATTATCTCAGCATAATTTGCTCAGGAAATGAGGAGAATTTCATTCGAATTAATGTGAGACTCAAAACATACGAGTAGCAGCTTGTAGCGCCTTCCATGTTTCTCCAAGTTCAAGCAAAATTTGAGCCTTCTGTTCATGCAGAATGGCACGATCTGGCATCAAAAGTAGAGCAGATTCCCACTTCCCAAGTGCTTCACGATATTTCCCTTTCTTCAAAAAAATAAAAATAAAAAATGAAAAGAAGAGAGACTTAACCCCAGCTGCTGGATCATGCTGTTGGAATTTGGAAATGATAGCAACAATCAATGAAGTGTTCGAAATCACTCATCCAAAAATATTCTTCGAGGACTCAATGAGGGTTTGAATGACCAAATATGGTAAGAGTCCCGCACCCTTATCCAGAGGTAAAAAAAGATCCTTGCAAGATAGATATTTAGGTTTGCAAAAGAGGTCATGAGTGCATAGCCTCACTCTCTGAACCGCAACCAGGCTATCTACAAGAGAACTTCTGACATCCAACTCACCTCAACATATACTTTTTTTTTTTTTTGAAACTGGTAATGTTGTATTCCTCAGCATTTAGGATATGTTGGAGACCTCCAAAAAAGGTTCTCACCACAACATATACTTACTTACCAATGTGTTGAATCTCACCTTTAATTGTTAGTGTAACTTTTGATACTAAAAATCCGTATATAGCCTTAACTTTTAATTCTATGCGGAGGCTAACTTTTAAGGCTTCCTTTCGACTTCAGAGCCACTATAAAATTAAGTTAGCATTGTCTTTAGCCTCAGCTATTAGTGTTAATGCAAAATGTAGTACAACCTTACCTTTATACAAGCAACTGTATTAAGACTTACTTTCTGCAGTAGATTTACCATTGTGCTTTTGCAAAATATACTTCATATTGAGGTCATTTCACACTCAACTTACCATCGCGCTAAAGCTCATCTTTAAGATAAAAGTATTAGTGAAACACCACTTATACCCCCTTTCTCCTCAAAAAATGTGTGACAAGCAGCTGTGTATATTCTTACTTTCTACAATACAAAGAGGCTAGTTTCAAGACTCAACTCTTCACTTCAGTTCACCCTCTTATAGTTAACTTACTGAACGTTGACGTCCAGTTATAAGTGGTGGTGCAAACTGCAGTACAACCATTTGGCAAACAGCCTTCCTATTTCACATAGCAAGGCAACTATTTGAAAGACTGAACTTTTGACCTCCAACTCACAACTCCAAACTTTAATGACACAATTAATTTCTAAGGGGTTGTTTGGTTCGCAAATAAGTTATACCCAGGATTATAATGTGGGGATTATAGTGTATATATATATACTTCTTTTTGTAGATGTTTGATTAACTTAAATTAAAAATGAAATATACAGAGCATAATATAAAACATGTACTTGATTTTACAATAGACAACGATTATCTCAGGCTAACCGGAATACCAATTTAATTCTCAGATACTCAAGTATGTCCAAAAAGTAAATGAAGGCTAAATAAGAATGATAAACAACTTAGAACTATTGAAATTACTAATACTCCTTTAGAATAACACTAGAAAAAACCTCATCACTAACATAAGATAATCTTTTACTTCATTTCCAACTAATCAATAAAGATAAACAATATCAAGTGATAACCATACCATCTAACAGCAATTTGCTAAAGCTAATCTCAATCTATTTTTCAGAATTTGTTTAAAAATTTCACATCTTTAACACCAGGACACATAAACGTATTGAACAAATCTGCTCAGATAATAGAAAGAACAAACAACAATTTGTAAATTATACGATTAAACTAATGAAATTACAAAAAGTAGAAAAAAATAGATAAAATACAGAAAAAAAAAGAAACCCATGTGAGGAAATACCTCAGCAAGCTTATTTCCTTGTTGTTGAAAGGACTCAACAAGCTTGATCGTATCGTTATCATCATCTCCATTAACTTTAGAAATCTCTTCGTTTTTAGGAAGTTTTTCCTTGGGAAACGTGGAATCTTCAGTAGGATCGAAAGGTAGGTCTTGGAATTGAGAAATAGGTCTCTTGTTAGGGTTCTTTTTGCTCTGATTCTTCCATGTCATCTTCATCTTCTTCGAGCCGTTTCTCTGTTTTGGCTGCCAGTTGAATCAAAGTGAACACCAAAAGGTTAATTTCAAATATACTCACACAACTTTTAATCTTTTATCTCTATAATAACAAAAAAAGTCATAAATATTACGTCCTAATTTATGAGATACTTAACATTATTTCATTTTAATTTACCTCATATCTTTTCAATTTCGAAATTTAAATAACCTTATTTTGATCCTAATTTTTTCAAATATATTGGATTATTCATTGAAAATTCAAATTTGCCACAGACAAAAAAGAAGAATAAGATTTATTTGGGGTCAAATTAAAGGAATGGAATTTTAAATATTTATCATATTAAAGGTGTGAGATTTTTTTAAAATTATTTTTATCATTTTTAGGTAAAATTATAAAGGTATTTTTTTCATATTAAATTAACAATTTTGCCAATTTTATAACTAATATAAAGTCGTAATTTTTTTAATGAAAATTATAAATTCACGCTCTTAATATGTGTGTACATCACACGTTTTTTCAATTTAGCAACATTAATGTTACACAAATTCAGCCAATAATTAAAAGTATTTAAAAGTTAAATTTTATTAGGTATATAGACTATAGTGTTCAATTAGTAAAATCATGAAAAGAATGTCTAATTAATAATCCATGTCAAATATAAAAATTTCTCAAATTATTCAACTTAATAAAATAAAAAAACAAGATAACAGAACAATAACAATAACAATAAGTTATAACAAAGAGATATATATGCTTTTAAGAAACACAAATAATCCACAAAATTTACAATGAATTCCCTATATGCCTTACCTACACACAAATTAAATAAATAAATATCAGAACACGGTAAACGAATTGAAAAAAACAAAATTTAAGAAGATTTGGCCCACACGCTTAAATAGGTTATAGGAGTCATCCTAATTAATCCACCCACCCACACAAACCCACAAAACCAATCCTGCCCCACCCCATGCAATAATATAAATTTCTCTTTAACTTATTTTTTAGTGGAACTAGTAGCTATGTTGATTTGTAGTACTTTTCGTATAATTATTAAATTTATAAATTTTGTTTTAAAGTACTTAAAAAGTCTTTACTCGAATTCATAATCAAATCAAATATGTTAACCCTCATACTAACTCTGAACCCCTTCACATAAAATTGAAGCAGAAGAGTACTGAATAATTAGATTATAATTAAAATTGGGGCGATTACCACATCTATATGAACTCACACAATTTAATAACACAAGACTTACAAATATAAATATATAAACGCCAAAAACACACACAATCACACATTCCATGCACAAAATAGACAACAATGTTCTCAAAATCATACATGAGCCAACTTAGAAATTCACGAAGAAGTTACATGAAAACATTAAGAAGAATACCATAAACAAAGCCTAAACTCCTATAAATACCTAAGCACATGAACTCCTCAAAGCATCACAAGTTAAAGCAACAAAACAATAATACACTATACTCCCTCACATTTAATTAATTATTTTATTTGTAAGAGAAGAGATATGGAGAATAATGGAAAGGGCAAAGTAGGCACATCAAACAATGGAAGTGTGTTTCCAAAGAAAGATAAGAAGTCCGTGAAGAAAATGGCTATTGAAAAGATAGGTAAAACTGTGGTGTCCACTTTCAAGAATGATAAGAAGAAGATTAACCCCTCTCATGTCACATCTTAGTCCCCTTAGTATGATCAACTTGCTTTTAAGATTGTGCTAATATTATTGAATAATGTATTTATTTGATTCTAATGTATTTCGAGGGTTTAACTTATATACATCTCCAGTATTGTAAAGAATAATGTTTACATTGTTTATCTTCTTTATTATATTGTTGATGTATATAAATTAAACTCATTTAATAAACTATGGTGTAGTATTTTGTTTTTATATGAGAGTGATATTTCCTTTATTAATTAAAACCTTTAAGCATGTTGTAAGTTGTAACACGAGTTTTCGTTTCCGTTTGTTAATTTCCCTCTTCAATAGTGTAATTTCATTGTTAATTTCTAAATATAAACTAAAGTGAAGTGCTCGAATTTTTGAGAAATCTTAATAGTTCAATTAGTTGGTTCAATTTTCTGCCTTGTAATCCCTTTCCCAATTTTTTCTTCTAAACAAATATAGTCAAATTTTCATTTTAATAAGAGGTGAAAATTTAGATAAATATTGAAATCGCGATCGTATAACGCCAAAGGGCTGTAACGATCACGCTAAGCAAACCAACTATCTTATTTACGCTTCTATTCATACAATAACGCAATCAGTGGCGGACCCAGAAATTTTACCAAGTGGGTTCAATATATATGAAAAAAATGAAGCAGTATTAAATGAAGTGAATAAAATAAGAACAAAACAATAATTTATTGTGTCTGTTTTAAGTCTCAAAAAGGGAAAATAATTAATTGTTGCGGGTGCGAATCGATCCCACCATGTATCATTCAAATTGTACACACCTTGCCCTGGACTACACGTTCCTATTGTTCTAAATGGGGATTATTTATATATACATGTATTGTTTCAAAAAACATATTGAACAATGAATTTTTCTGACGATGTGGGTTCATATGAACCCACTTGCAACCAAGTAGGTCCGCCCCTGAACACAATATTAATATAACTTTAAGTTGCCTTTATTTTATGAAAGTAAAGAGATTGTTTAATTTTTGATAGAGCATCACCTCAAGTAAAACATATATATAAAAAAATAAGAATGGAAAGAAAATACAGTGGATATAAAAAATAAAGGAGAAGAGAATAGTAGCAACAAAAAATAATTTGATAACAGAAGTAAATGAAATAATTAATTATAATAAAATTGAAGAATAAGATACACTACAAAAAAAGTGTGCATTACATGGGGATTTTCCTAGGGATTAGTATGAAAATTCTAGGAAACTTATTTTCTTGCAAATTTTCATACTAATTCCCAAGAAAATCCCCATTTAATTCACAGTTTTCTTCTAGTGATAGTAGAATAATGATAAGAGATACTCCCTCTGTCTCATATTAGATGAGCACTTTCTATTTTACGTGGTAATTAAGAAATCATTATTATATTGATTAATTTTACTTTGTTCATATTAATTACCCTCTTGAACGTCGACTCCGAAATGAAGCTCCCGAGAAGGTAAGAGAAGTAAAGAACCAACGACATCATCCCAAGCCAAAAGAAATTCTTGAGTCTTTCAAGTTTGTTTAACTTTCAACGACCATAATAATTATAGGGGTAAAATAAGAAAAAAAAATTTAATTCTATCCTAATTTAGTAAGTGATCGAGTAATCTGAGACAAATATTTTTAATAAGATGTTTATTTAATATGAAATGGAGGGAGTATATGTTTTCAAGAAAGACAAATAATTAATCCACAAAATTTACTTTACGGGTAATGCTAAATGACCAGAGAATTTGGCCAAAAATTTAAAAAGTCTATAATATCCTTTTTATTTTAAAATAAACTAATCTTTTTTCTATTTTTTAATTAAAAGGCATTAAAGTTAAAATGATAAAAATGTTCAAAAAGGTAAAATAACATAGTGTAAAATATGTTATTTTATCACTCTGGCGAAATTCTGGCCAATTTTTTTTTTCATTACCATAAATCCCCTTTACACCTTACATACACAAAAATACAAACAAATATGAGAACACGGTAAAGGAAATGAACACAACAAGATTTGAGAAGATTTGGCCCACACGCTTATTACATTAATAAAATCCTTTACGTATTATTTAGAGTATGTGTTATAATATATTTCTTTGATTTGAGGTCAGGATGTTAGGGACATTTTTCCGTTATGTAATTATTATGAGTCAAATTAAATAGGAGTCATCTTAATTAATCCACACACCCACGCTAACCCACAAATTACCCACTCCTCCTCCAATACACACACACACACAACCCATGCAACAATATGATTTTCTCAAACTTTTTTTTTTTTTGAAACTACTAATTAGTTATGTTGACTAGTAGAACTTTTGGTGTATAGTTTTTAAATATTATTTTAAAATATTTCAAGAGTCTATATCTGAATTTCTTAATAAGAAAATTAAAATTGTTGACCGGAACCTCTTCATATAAATTGAGGCAGAAAGAATTTCAAATATGAGCTCACACTTGTTAATAACATAAGATATGAGATATAAATAAATTAAATATGAATTCCACACACACAAACACATTCCATATTGCACGAAATAGACAACAATGTGCTTAAAATCTTACATGAGCCAACTTAGAAATTCATGAAGAAGTTACATGAAAACATTGTGAAGAATACCATAAACAAAGCCTAAACTCCTATAAATACCTCAACATATATATGAACTCCTCGAAGCATCAAAAGTTAAAGCAACAAAGCAATAATACACTACACTTACTCATATTCATAATTAATTTTATTTTAAGAGAAGAGAAGAGATATGGAGAATAATGGAAAGAGCAAAGTAGGCACATCAAAGAATATTGGAAGTGTGTTTCCAAAGAAAGATAAGAAGTCAGTGAAGAAAATGGCTGTTGAAAAGATAGGCAAAGTTGTAGTGTCCACTTTCAAGAATGATAAGAAAAAGATTAACCCCTCTGATGGCACCTCCTCTTAGTAGTAATGAACTCGCCTTTTGGATTATGCTAATATTATTGAATAAATTAGTATTTATTTGATTATGAAGTTTCCTAGGATTTAACTTATATACATCGCCAGTATTATAAAAAAGGATTACATATTTTTACCTGATTCGGTCTTTACAATACTGTAAGTCTGTAACTATATATGGTGTAGTATTTTGTTTTTCAATAAGAGTGATTTTTCCTTTATTAATTAACTTTCAAGAATGTTATAAACTGTAACATGAGTCTTCGTTTCCGTTTGTTAGTTTTCCTCTATAGTGCTATTCCGTTGTTAATTTCTCAACTCAAATTTCGAAGAGTCTTATTACATATGTATTCAGTTGATTGTTGATCGACTATCTGAACTTCCACTTGAGGTTCGATTTTCCATCCTTAATTATAATCCTTCCCTCATTTCTCCTTCCTCATTCCCTATCCTCGTTATTTTTTATTTAAAAAAAAAGAGTACTCGAATTATTATTTTAATATGAGGTGAGCATTTTAAAGATAAATATTGAAATCACTATATCCTATAACGCTGAAGGGTCTCCACCTCTACTTGACCCCAATACCAACCCGAGACACGATCTTAGCCCCAATCCTCTATACTGGCTCCATCCCACTATAGAACTTGATTCTCAACTTGACCCTAGCCTAACTCTAGCCTAGGATTTGAACACCGACCCAGCCACGACCTGACACCCAATGACGTTGATGTTAACATCGACTTGAGACCTATCCCCGATCTTGATCCCAGATTGAACCAATAATGAGAAAATTGAAAAATATGTAACTTCATACCAAACGCACCCGTTCTCTTAATCTTACCTGAACTAACTTAGAAATTCAACTAGAAATTACATAAATTGTTAATTTTAGAAGGTATTCTATGTATTAAGCATTATAAAGTTTTCAAGCAAAAGGTATAGACATGAAAAATTGAAGTTGAAATTAATAATTTGAGTGCGCTTATCCCTGAATTTGCGAAATCATTAAATCTTATATTACTTACGTATTAGTTTCTTTGTGCCATTAATATATATTTTAAAACACATCTAGCTAGCTAGCTGATTATTTGAGATTTAAGATACTTTTCCAGGTAAGATTATGAAAGGGACATGCTTCCAATAAAAAAAAATTAACGATGCGCTAGTAATGAAGATAGTGAAATTACATGGAAAAATAAAATCAATTTTCTCTTTAATTGGTTAAGTATCTTTTAAAATAAAGTGACCATTTCCTAGAAATGTATAACAAATTAATTAAAAGTCATCCTAATTAATCTACAAACCCACACAAACCTATTACCCCAACAACACACACACAACCATGCAATATAGATAAATAAACTATATAGAAAATTAGTTTTCAGTAATTTAAATTAGCATGAAAATTAATTTCCTAGCTCATCCACACACACAATTTCTTAATAACACACATGACTTCACATTAAAATTAACAATCCGAAATCACACACCCACATAAACATATATTCCGTGCAAGAATTTTAAAAATGAAATAATAATTAGTTTTTGGTAATTTAGCTTGAACAATATAACTACGTAGTTTCTTGAGAAGAATTGACATTGGGGACACTTTTATAACTTAATTTACTCTATACCCACTTAATTTATTTTTGCTTTATTTTCTAGGGTTGGGCTTTTTAAAAAGAAAAAGTGTGGGGTCATGGGTCTCTTTGGCCTTTTTAAAACTTAGGGTATTTTTGTGAATGTGGGGTCATGGTTTTTTTTAAAAAAAAAAACTTGGGGAAAAGATATAACTTTTCAAGAATATATTATAATCCCTATACATTTTAAAATATATTATTATTTGATGAAAATCAAGGCAAATATTTTCTGAATCTCTGTTTGTTTCTGTTCCGATGTTTCTTCTTCTCCAAGTGCAAGACTTTTCATCTTTCAAGAACATCTTCTATTCTTGAAAGATGAAATCAGTATAATCAACCATTTCACCCACTTCTCTTCCATTAACTTATTCAACCATTTCATCGTCCTAAACCCCTCTCAAATCTTCATCTGTTTTATTCAATCTTCTTCCTCAAGTTCAAAGCTTTCATCTTTGGTAAGTTGAATCTTCTGTAATGGTGTTTTTTGGTAATTTTTAGCCGTATTTGGTTGTTTATTTTGTTGTAGTAGTGTAATGATTTAATGACTCCTTTTTCTGGACTGTTTTTCTTCATGTTCTTGTTTAGGATGAAATTTTTTCGCCGTATTCCATGAATATTTGTGGTCTCTAATGACGTTTTTGTTTGGATATAAATATTTGACCCTATTTGGTTGCTTATTTTTAAAAAAAAATTGTTAAGAAGTCCCACATCGGTAGAGGGATGGGAATTTGGTCTCCTTATATGGACTTGGACAAACCTCCGCTCATGAGCTAGCTTTTGGGATTTAGTTAGGCCCATGTGTCATATCTTTACATGGTATCAACGCCAGACCCATCCCAATTTGTTGTTCACCGATGTTTGGCCCCTATTTAGAAGTGTTTACACTCTAGTTGAGGTCTGGGCGTGCGGGGAGTGTTAAGAAGTCCAACATCGGTAGAGGGATGGAAATTTGGTCTCCTTATATGGACTTGGACAAACCTCCCCTTTTGAGCTAGCTTTTTGTGTTGAGTTAGGCCCATGTGCCATATCTTTACAAAAAATTTATGTTTATCTCGCCTATTGATTTTGAAATTTTTACTAAACTTTGATCGACTTTAGTGTCATTTCTGTCAATCGCATTGTTGATTTCTGTTGGATCTGCTATTTATTTTGCATCTTTTATTTAAGGTTTACTCTGGTTACGTTAATAAACTAGTGGTTGATAAATATGTTTTTGCTTGTAGATTATAAAGTATGGCTAAAACTAGAGATGAAAACACTAAACCATATGCTCATGTTGCTCTTTGAAGTTAGAAACGAAAGGTTGAAGAAGTTTTGAAAACTTGTAAAAACCTCCCTAATACTAACAACACACCCAACTTGCCTTATTATGAAGTTCCTTAGAAGATATAGAGTTACTACTAATGTGAAAAAAGAAGGGAAAAAAGGAAGAAGAAAATAGAGAGAAGGAAGAGAAAGAGTAAGTGAAAAAGAAATAGAGATTAAGAGAGACAATAATGGGAAGAAGGAAGTAAAAAGGTTGGACGATAATGCACCCAAGGGTGTCGCTAAGTAGTTGAGGAGCCAATGGAGACCATGGTATATGCGGATTTAATGAAACTGAGGCAAACAGTTTGGTGATTCCTTTCCATTTGCTTAAACCTTGATGAACAACATTATTATGTATGGATGTAAGGATCAGTCCAATACTCGAAATGCATGAACATTAGTCCAGACACCACTATTGCCTCAGGCTAACCAGAATACCAACTTAATTCCTAAATACTCAAGTAAATGAAGGCTAAATAAGAATGATAAACAACTTAGAACTATTGAAATTACTAATACTCCTTTAGAACAACACTAGAAAAGACATAAGATAATCTTTTACTTTATTTCCGACTAATAAATATAGATAAACAATATCAAGTTGGATAAAATGTCAAGTTGTGTTATGATCTTGACCATGTTTTGGTCTCTCTCATGATCATTTTTCATCTGCTCCTTGGATAGCTTGAATGTGAGAGGAGAGACCTGGTCCTCGCGGGTGTACCACGCTCTGTTGATGGTTGTCATGCCATCTAGAAGTTGGGCTGCTATTGCATACGGTTGCTGCATCAAGCCTCCAGGTAAAAGTTGGTCAGCAACACTTTTGTTTACCGAGTCCAAACTCTGGTAAAAGTACTGTAGCAGCACGTTATACGGCAAACCATGGGTTGGGCATTGAAGCACCAACCTTTTGAACCGCAGCCAAGTTTCGTGCAAAGGCTTTCCTTCTAGATGCTTAAATATTTGGATACTGTCTCGAAGAGTCATTATCTTCGAGGGAGGAAAATATCGCACATTAAATGTGGTGACCAACTCCTCCCAAGAAGTGATGGATTTGCGTGGCAATTCTGCTAGCCATTTGCACGCTTCTCCCATCAACGAGAAAGGGAATAACCTTAACCAGACTGACTCCTGAGAGATGTTTTTGAAAGAGAATGGTCCGCACACATCTGAGAGATATTTTTGAAAGAGAATGGTCCGCACACATCTACGAAGTTTCGAAGATGCTCGTGAGGATCCTCATGCGTCAATCCACTGAAAAGTCCTTTTAGTTGCAACAGTTGCAACATAGTGCTCGTTATATGGAACACTGTATTTCCTTTAGCTGGAGGTAAACGAATGGCCCTAATACCTCCCATGAGATGGGGGTCATTAATGTTGGGCTCTTGGATATCGTTGAGATTTCCGATGTAGTTTTGGTGGCCCACCTGGTTGCCTTTGCTGCCATTAACACTCATACTTCCTGAAATATTTACACAAACCAACAAAACAAAACTACAAATTAAGTAAGTAGAATTACAACTAAAAAGAACACATTTTTTTTACTTAACTACAAATTCTCAATTAACACCACTCCCCAGCAGCGGCGCCATTTTGATGTTTGCGTAATCAAGACACAACTTCCAATTCGGGTGTCTACGATCGTACAATAGTAATATAACCCAACCGAATTGGTTAGGGTCGAGTCCCAATGGAGTGGTTTTGAGAATTAATAGAAAAATAAAATTTAATTCTAATTAATCATAGCTATAGACATTATTGAATATAAACATACTAAATCTAAACGGGGTGACGCAAGTGTCAATTATCAATGGGGGTTTTGTAATAATTAACAACTACAAATAGCGAAAATATACGAAAACTAGATAAAGAGACTGGATTCTTGGGATGTGATAGGAATACGGGATAAACTAAACTGTCGGGTACATGTTTTTGATAGTAAATTATTGAGTATTTGTGACTAGACTAGACTATAGTGGGGGTAAATTCTCTCTCGAGCAACTTACCCCGAATCAACTCAGTTTCTCTCGAACACCAAGTTACCGCTTTAAGCACAACCTCCACCTTAGCCCATTCACTCTCTCAAGCTGAATGTGCGGGAGAAGGACTAGGATTCACTCTCTCGAGCTGAACCCATGTCGACCCAATACCACCGGCTATCAATTTAGTAGTCTTAGTTTTAAGACCTTTCTCTCGAGCAAGCCGAAAACACTAAGATGAAATCGTATTTGCAACTACAACTCAAATAAATTCGTACACAACTACTAAACGAAATCACATTTAAACAACAAATAAACCATCAACAAGCAAGACCGAACAGATAATCTAACCCATATTCACAAAATCACACCCCAAGAATTGGGGTTTTAGCTAGACATGTAAAAGAGATAAAAATTTATACCAATATCAGTTTCCATCAACTGGGTATGAAAGATTAAGTCTTAAAATACGTCAATAGTGAAGAATCTTCGAGACCCAAGTCCAATTCTTGGAGTTGAAACCCTTTGAATCTTCAAGGTCTTAGAACAAAGTCTCCAAAACCCTCTAAAACTTAAACTCTCTAAAAACTGTAGAAAGTTCTACGAATAATAGTGAAATGATACTAAGCTAGAAATTTAAACAAGCATTTATAGTGTTTGAAAATGTGCTGCGAAGGACCCATTGGCGAAGTTAGTCAGAATCTCCAATACATTCAACGATCCGCCGTTTGGTCAATTTCATCGCCTTCCTGCTTTAGCCTTTAGCCTCTTCACATTTTGAGTTGTTGGGCAATATGGTACTACTTTGTGGAACTGTTCGGCAACACGCCGACGGCTCCATTGCATCGCTAACTTGACCTTTTACTTCAGGGCTCAGCGCACTGGAACAAAAGGCGATCTCTAGGCCGATTGGCGACTCGCCAACTGGGCTCGGCGATCTTCAGGCCTTCATTTCTTTGTTCTTTTCAACCGCCTTGTTCCTTCTTGCCAAGTAGTGTCCATGCTTTGCCTCAAACTCGAAATACCTGAAACTTAAAGATTTTCATCAGATATTGAGACAAAATATGCATTTTAAGGACACTAATTCTATCAAAATATAGCCCTAAATGAGTTCAAATTGTGGACTCATCAGAAAGCCAAGAGAAAAAAAAGATATCTAAATCAGTCAAGGTTGGCAAGAAAGGTAAAAGTTCAGTCAAGACAGTCAACACCAAAACCAACAAAATTTTTTGGTAAAAAGCCAGTCAAGGTTTGACGTCATAATATTATACCTATACAAAAAAAATAACTTAAAAAGATATACAATTATATAAAACTTAAACAAGATACCCAATATATAATATTGTACCTATTTCTCGGATAAAATGCCCTGCTCCATTTATGAAATCCAACTGATTCGAGATGTTCGGTTGCCTTGAGTACCATATCCCTTATCTGATTGAAATGGTCATAGAACTCAACTTTATTGTACGCTTTCGCTGCATTATAAAAATGAGATACAACCTTTGCATTGTGAAAATTGATTCGAATATTTTATCCAAGGTGCCTCATGCAACAACCATAATGAGCTGATTGATACACAATTGAAACCATCTTTCGGTTACCTGAATGCCTATCAGAAATTATACACAGCTCATCAGTATCATCTACATAACTTCTCATTTGTTCAAAAAAATATTGATATGAGGCATCACATTCTTTATCCACTACACAAAAAGCCATCGGAAAAATATGATTCTCTGCATTTTGCACCACCGCCAATAGTAAAACTCCTTCATACTTGCTCTTCAAGAATGTACCGTCAATGGCTATAACTTTTCTCAATTGTTGAAAACCTTGAATCCAAGCCGCATAGGCTACAAAAAGTACTTGAACTTTCCATTTTCATCAACCTGCAATGCCGTCTTACTTCCTAGATTTGTGGACTCAAGCATATAACGGTTTACATCAAGCACTCCATACCCGTGCTCATGTGTTCCCCTAATCAAAGACTTTGCAATCTCCGTACCCTTATATATCTTCCAATAACTCACCTTACAACCCAATTCTGTATGGAGTTGATTGGCCATATCTCTTGTAGATGGACCTTTACCATTGGGAAAGCTATTTTTGAAGTATTTACCAAGAACTTTTGCTGTGGCATGTGGATTATGACTCGTAATATGCTTTGAACCACACGTGTGATACTTTTTATAAGTTTTAACACAAAATTTGTCAGAACTTATGAATTTCGCAACCCTCAACCACCACTTGCATTCTCGATGTACACATTTAAAACAATACACATTACGCGAATTAATCACCTTTGCAAGTCTGAAATATTTTTTCAAGCAAGCAATATGCAATGAAGTGACTAGTTATTCTTTGTTCTTGAATGTCATTCATATGTAAAAACCTGTCTCATCATCTTGAAGATTGTTCAACTATTTTGACTGAAAATTGCCCACTATATCAACAATGGGGGTAGGTGTTTGGTCTTTCTCCACATCATGTCCAATCTCATCATCTGGAATATTCATTTTCATCCCATTCAATTCATCATTTAACATAATGTGTTGGTCTTGTTCTACATTTTCATTCTCTATCGATTTTTAACAACGTACACCCTTAAAATGGGCCTAGTTGCATAACTCAGATAAACATGCAAACGAAGTTGATTGCTTATCTTAAAAGGTAGGACCCTCTGATTTTCAAAAGACTTGTGCATGTAACTGATGACAAGATCACTTGGTTGACAATTTAGTCGACAATTGCTAATGATTGAGTTCACAAAATCATTATACAAAATATTCCTTTGGACAGTCATCAATACTGACTCTGACATGTCACCATCCTTCCAATGCCAAATAAATCGATTGTTCTTCTCAATCCATTCACCATAACAATCAACAACTATTATTATTCTTCAATTAATGGTACCTAAAGAAATTTATTAAAAATATTTAGTAATGATTGTATAGTAAATTTGAGTGGCTCTATACAATTAAAAATCATATGCACAATCATTGTCCTAACAAGTCAATCATCTGTTGCAACAAGTAGGTCATCCGTTGCAGCAAATGACTCACTTGTTGGATACATGTCCAGAACAAGAAGCTTATCCATCATGTAAATCAATTGTTGTAACAGATGAGTCATCTGTTGCAATATATGACTTATCTGTTTGGACAAACTTCTGATTTTGTCCTAGTTTGGCCTGGTACTATAATATGTATCCAACAGGTAAGCCATATGTTGCAACATATGAGTCGGCTGGTGCAGCAGATAACTCATATATTGCAATAAATGACTCACCTGTTGGGACAAGCTTCTGGTTCTTTCCCAGGTTGGCATGGCACTATAATATGTATCCAACAAGTAAGCCCTCTGTTGCGACAGATGAGTCATCTAATGCAACAGATGACTCATCAGTTGCAATAAATGACTTATCTGTTGGGACAAGCTTCTGGTTCAATCCCAGCTTGACATGGTATTGTAATATGTATCCAACATGTAAGCTATATGTTGCAACAGATGACTTACATGTTGGGTACGCCGCTGTAAATTACTAAAGAAACACTCAAACTACCAAAATGAAAAATTAGAGTAAAAATCATTAGTTTACTTACCAAAATCACCTATGATGTAATGCCCAATGATATAGGAATGAAAATTGGTCTGATAGCAGCAGTACAATGTGAATATCAACTGAAGAAGAAGAAAATGATGAACAACCAGAAGAAGATGGTGATGAACAAGAAGAAGAAGAATGATGATGAAGAAGAAGAGCAACAACAATGGAAGAATAAGCAAGATAGAAAAAGAGAAAAGGTGTGTCGTTGGTGCCCTTTTTCCCCTCCATTTCTTATTATTTAGGGTTTTATATAAGATGGGCTAAAGTGTAAAATAAAAAAAAAATTGGGGATAAAAAATTCAGCCCCTTAGTTCTTAATTTAAAAATTATCACCCCTACTCAATAATTAAGACTTGAGTCACCTACACCTAATTTTGAAACTTTTTCTATAACCCTTAATTCATTGTTTTTCAATATTTTATTATTATTTCTCTTATTTTCTAATTAACATATTATTTTACATATAATGTCATTAATTAAATATCTAATACTCATAATTCTTTTTAAATGTAATATAATATTTTAAAAATATATTATTTAATATATACTACTTCCATCCCGAATTAATAGTATTTTAATTTTTTCTAATTTTCGTCAATAATATAATTTGATTTTATTATTAATTTTCTCTATAAAGAATACACAAAATTTAAATGATATGATTAAAAATGTTAAATTAAAAATACAATACATAATATGATAATGAAAAATACAAGATAACAATACAATACATAACATAATAATTTAAATACAAGATAAAATATATTCATAATAATTAATTTGTGATGAAACAAGAATAATGCCAAAATGATGGTGAACGTGCATTCGGAGTTTTGCAATTACGCTTTGCAATTATTGCAGGACCGTCACGTTTTTGAAGAAAGGAAGTGTTACATGATATAACGACTACATGTATTATACTGCACAACATGATAATTGAGGATGAACGTTATCTTAATGCACCAATTGAAGATGTCATAGAGGCTCCAATGACAGAAATGGTGGTAGATGAAAGTTTCGGTTTGAACAATTTTTAGCTAGACATAAAAAAAAATAAGGACAAAAATGCTCATTGTGAACTCCGCAATGCATAAATAGAGGATTTATGGGAGCAACATAATAATTTTGAAAATTGAGTGTTTATGTAATTGTATGTCACTTTTATTTAATAGAGCATTTATGGGAGCAACGTAATAATTTCAAAAATTGAGTGTTTATGTAATGTTTATGTAATTATATTTCACTTTTATTTGAATTTTTCCATTAATTTGTATATTATATAATATTTTCTTGCAATTTATGTTATTAAAAATTTAGAATAAAATATAATTTTATATTAAATAAAAAAAATTGAAAAAAATTACTCCCTCTGTCCCATTTTATATGAGGTAGTTTGACTCGGCACGGAGTTTAAGAAAGAAAGGAAGACTTTTAAAACTTGTGGTCCAAAATGAATGATAGAAATTTGTGTGGCTGTAAATCATTTCATTAAGGGTAAAATAGACATTTCATAGTGAAATTGTTACTTAATATGGAAATGTGTCATTCTTTGTGGGACTGACTAAAAAGGAAAGTGAGTCATATAAAATGGGACAGAGGGAGTAAATTTTATATCACATGAAAATTATATAAAGTAATTACTGGAAAAAAGAAATAAAGAATTCATATTATGAAATAGATATAATAATATAAAATTGAGGAGAAAGAAAAATATTCTTTTTTAGAGAGTAAAATAGAGAATGGAGTTGGAGTTGGTTGTTTGAAAAAATAGAGAACTCTATATTTAGAGGGTAAAATAGAGTGTAGGGTTGGGGGAGGGGGAAGGTGGGAGGTAGGGGTGTGTATCTGTCGGTTCGATTTGGTTTTAAGTATTATCGATTCGGTTTATCGGTTTTCAATTTTTAAATATGCTAAACCGATAATCAAACCAATAAGATATTTGTTATCGGTTTTCGGTTTATCGGTTTTGGTCTTTATCGGTTCGGTTTTCGGTTTAACCAATAAGAAAATGATTTCAAAACAAATACATGACTTGTCCAACAATGTAATGCGAAATAAAAAAGAGGGAAATCTAAATTACTCATTGAGTGCAAAAATTCTGCTTAGTGTAGTAAAAATATAGCAAATACTCACAATTCACAACCCTAGTCGTTGCCTAACCTTTGTCATCGTCATTCTTAGTTCTTTAGGTTTTTGACGTTGTGAACGTAAAGACTAAAGTAATACTAAAACCTAAAGGGTAAATGTAGAGAGTTAATTAAGTAATGTTAATTGTGTAGGGTCCTTATAGTTATAGTCAATATAGTAATTATATTAATATTTTTTGTTTGATATTTATGTATGACTAAAAATTAAAATAGTAAAATATTAGATTCTTAATGGGTTATCGGTTAACTCAATAACCCAATAATTTTTTTTATAAAATCATTAAATAACCGTTAACCCAATAACTCAATAACAATATGTTGATACCCAATTTTGACCCTCTCCGATAATCATTAATTTTTGAGTTTCTTAAATCCAAACGATTTGAAATAATTGACTCTCTAAAATGCAAAATACTTTTCAAATTATTTTAAGTAGCTTTGTCACATTTTATAATTTTTAAATAATATATATGTCTTATATAATTTTGTATATAATTAGTATAGTTTATGAATATTCGAAGACCACTTCAAAAGATTTTGTTAAATATTTGGTTAATTAGTATAGTTATCTAATAGTTTATATTTAACTTATTTAGTTTATAATTAAGTTAATTATTTTTATTTCGTTAACGTTAAGAAACTCATTAATTAAAGTATATTAGTTCGTCTTATTTAAATTTAAGCCAAATTCATAAGTTGAACTCAATTTGGTTAATAAATTGGCTAATTTTGTAATTTATTTGGCCAAACCTAAAATCCAAATCTAGCCTTTTATTTACCCTCATCTTTAAACCCACTTAAAAGACCGAATTTGAGCCTTTTATTCCCAGCCCACCGCTTTAGCCCAACCTTATTTCAATTCCCAGCCCACACGACAACAATTTCCCAGTCGACCCATCCCATTAACTCCCCGACTCAGCCCACTTCCTTTCTCACAAAAGAAACCCAGAAGCACCCATTGCTTTTCCAACGTTCAGTACACGACATCCAGTTCCTAACGTTCACAAGCGGCGTGAACAACAACAAAATGACAACAAACGATGGAAAGCAACAGCAGCTCACGGGAGATACAACGTTCAGTGCATAGTACGCTGCAAATTCGTTGTCGTCTTCTTCCTTTTTCTCTCTCCAATTCGTACGATTCCAGTAGACAGCATGCACGTTTTCCTCTCTTTCCTCTTCCGAAATAGGTTGAAATCCTCAGAAAAGGTGTCGTCCCGAAATGGTGAATGGAGTTTTGAAGTTTGAATTTGGGTGGGCCTCATTCTTACCCGAATTTCATCCTTTTTCCCCCCAAATCCTAACCCTAGTTTTCTTCTATATATTACCCCTTATTCATTGTAAAGGAGGAGAGGAAGTTGTTGGAAATTTTTTACAGAGAAAGAAAATATAACAAATAGCTATAAAATATCTGGAAATACATTCAAAATAGGGAGGAAACTAGTTTCGATTGAAGTGTCATTCTCTTTTTTTTGCTTGTCATTGTCCATTTGAGTCCGAGTTTTTCCCGGAATTCTTGCTCACTGTGCATATTTGAGTTTTGTGGGGGAAGGATCACGTCCCTCTGCTCAAATTTCTCATCCATGTTCGCTGCCCGCCATAAGGTAAATAACTTGTAATAGTTTCGTTTGTTTTGAGTTCAATGTGTTGCTTTGAAGTTTTGCTCTTGGTTGATTTTGTTATGATTATATATGATATGTGTGCGTCTTAGCCATTTTTGTTCATTTTAACTTTCTGAAAACTAGTAACATTGGTTTCGTTTTCGAGATGATTTAAGGCTTATTTCGAAGTAGTCTTACTGGTCCTCA
This sequence comes from Solanum tuberosum, assembly GCF_000226075.1. Classification (NCBI taxonomy): domain Eukaryota; kingdom Viridiplantae; phylum Streptophyta; class Magnoliopsida; order Solanales; family Solanaceae; genus Solanum; species Solanum tuberosum. The sequence goes on along the minus strand of NW_006239637.1, from coordinate 80,976 downwards.
ACTTGTGGCTATTGTACTCGCTTCGGATCTTGGTTTGTTGGTTTGTGAATAGCACTGATGCGACCTTGTTTTTATTTGTTAAAGTAATTTCCATTGTTATGTCATATGTTCTGAAGGCATCAAAATAATTACTCTACTACTCTTTGTATATTCTGGAGTTTAGATTAGTATTTTCTTATCCAGATCGTTGAAGTTCGTCTTGTTTCGGTCATCTTGTGGTATGAATGTTTCCCTTTCGAGATAGGGCACATGGTTTTCTCGTTCTTCTATAGCTTCTGTCTCTATATGTTTAGTCAAAAATATGTTTCTTTAGTAATATGCATATTGTTTTACTGTTTGGGGCCGGATACTTCTCAAAACTGATTTAGTCTTACATTATATGTGTTGAACGAGTTTGTATTATGATATACGTAAGTGTTGCTCTCTAAACGCAAATGAACATGCTCTTGTCCTTACTGTTTGTTGTCCTCTGTGAGCTTGTTTCCTCTCTTAAAATTTTGATAAATTTTGAAGCATATAGAATTATGGATGCAACATTGTCGATCTAGCTTCAATTCCTTCTTCTTTTCCAGCATGTTGTTAGTGACTAAGTGCAGTCTGGAGCCTATTTGCTTGTTCCTTTATCCCTGTTCCCCCTCCCCTTCTTATTTTTATAGGTTTGATTTAAATGCCTGTGGATGTTAAAGTTTATTCAAAAAATATTAAAATACAATATGAGTTGCTATGTGATGAGGTAATTTTCTCCGACTATCATATTATCTTAAGTTATGATATAAGTTTAACTTGGTTGTTACGTCTTGACTTGGGTAGGTAGTGTTCTTTCTCTTGTGTATGTGATTTTAATTTTTTGCTCTTTACTTTATTTATTTTCTCCCTACTCTTTCAGTTTAGCTTAGATATTTGACATTAGCTTTGATTTCTTATGTGTTTATCTGTATATATGTCTGCTTTATTTGCTATTTTGGTTTAGGTGTAATATTTTGAACACTTGATCTCTTTTCTCTAGCAAAAGATCACTTAGAATAGTGTAGCATTGTTGATTTAATTACCGCGGGACATAGCATTTGTTTAGCTTGCTTGTTTGCATCTTAAATGATTATTGTGCAAGTTCGATTCATGTCTCCATCTTTGATATTGTGTTTCCTTCTGCTAGTCACTTCTTGTTAAAAATTTTAGAACAAGTTCAAGAAATCTTATTTGAAGGTTGTTCTCGACCTTCACAGAGTTCATACCCGGCTTGTTATGCACAGGATGATTACCAAAATACCCCTCCCCCAGTTATCAAAATAACCCCCCCCCCAGCTACCAAAGTACCCTTCATCCCAGTTATCAAAATACTACCCCTCTTATCTACCAAACTCCCCCTCCAGTTTACCAAACGCCACCTCTTCACTATCGGAACGTCGCCCCCAACTGTTCTAACGTTCAAGCAAATTACCAAACTCCTCCCCCAACCAAACCCCAACTCCAGTTTACCAAAATACCCATTCGAACTACCAAGCCCCACAACCAAATTACCAAACCAAATCATATCCCAGATATCAAGCCCTCCATCCAAACGCTCCAAATTATTGTCAAATGCCTCCTCCTTAACAAGGCAATTACAATCCCCCCAGTCCTAGATTCGAGAAGAAGCTTGCTAGAAATTTCACTCCGCTCATTGAAAACCGAACAAAGCTATTCGAGCGATTAACAGCGGCATGATATATTCATCCAGTGGGGCCCAAGCCGGTTGACACTAGCTTAAAGTTTTACAGACCTGACCAGAGGTGCCCATATCACTCCAACGGTGTTGGACATGATACTGAGGACTGTATCAACCTGAAGCATCAGATCTAAGACCTGATTGACTAGAACGTGGTCTCTCTTCAGACAGTCGGACCCAATGTCAATAGTAATCTTTTGCCAAATCATGGAGGTGTCACTATTAATATGATAGAGACATACTATGATTGGTGCGTGACAAAGGCAATAGTTCCGATCGCTCCTGATGAACTGGAAAGGGCTGTAGCCTCGTTGAGCATTAGAGAGAAGAAATAGTTTGTGATTTTGACGCCCGAGAAGGCTATTGCCTTAGTGCCATGAGAAACTCTTGACCGACCAAAGTTTGTGATTGAAACAGCTGTTACCTAGGGAATGACCAAATCCGGCAGGTGCAACACACTAGAAGAGTTAGCCTAGGGAGTGCAGAAGAAAGATTAGTCGAAAAGGCCAATTAGTGAAGCTGAAGCAGAGGAGTTCTGGAGAAAGATGCAATCAAAAGATTAATCGATCGTGAAGCATCTGGAGAAAACACCAGCTCAGATTTTTGTGTGGGCCCTGTTGATGAGTTCACAACTGCATAGGAAAGTTTTGATGAATGCTTTGGATGACACTTATGTACTCGTGGGTACTAATAGTGATAATTTGGCAGCCATGATAAACAAAGTTGTTCGAGGATACCGAATCAGTTTCTGTGACGAAGAGTTGCCCTTTGAAGGCAAGATGCACAACAAAGCTCTGCACGTCACCATTATGTGTCGAGACAAGATAATAAATCATGTCTTGGTCGAAGACGGATCCGATCTTAATATTTGCCCATTTTCGACTCTGAGGCAGCTGAAATTCGACCTGGGAAAGCTTCACCAGAACCAAGTCAATGTGAGGGCTTTTGATGGAGTGCAAAGAGACACATTGGGCGCGGTAAACTTAGATATTCAGGTGGGTCCTACAGAATTTAACGTGGAGTTCCAGGTGTTGGATATCAACACCAGTTACAATTTGCTTCTGGAAGACTATTTATCCACATGGCTGGGGCTGTGCCTTCTACCCTTCACCAACTGATGAAATTTGTTTGGAAGGACCAGGAATTGGTCATTTATGGTGAAGGGACCCATTCCAATGGGTATGCGCCGATCGTTGATGATATCTTTTGAGGTTGTGATTTCTACATGATGGATCTGGTAAATGCCACCGGTGATGACTTTGCTCCACATCCTCCTATGCCTTTTGTGTACAAGATGATCGCTACTCTTATGCTCCGGAGCGGTTTCGAACTAGGTTTCGGACTGGGAACATTTTCAAGGAATTGTCGAGCCTATCCAAATCCCTGCCAAAGAAGCAAAGTTTGGTTTGGGGTATGTCCCAACAGATGACGAAGCGGAATTGAAGAACAAAAGTGTTGATCAAGCATTGGCCAGTCCAATTCCTCATATGTACCAGTCATTCCCGGTGCGAGGATATGTCAATGATGATGGTCTCGGGCAAGGAATCTTTGGCCTTTTTGAGGAGATTGATGCGGTCATCGAGGAAGAGGCTGGGACATCGGCATCCGTGATGCAGAACCTGAGTATTAATTGCAAAATTAGACCTCCACACCGCTCCTGATATCCCGTGCAGCTTGGTATAAAAGACATGTGTTTATGTTTGTTTTTAAAATCGGTGGTAGTCCGGAAGAGGCCCAAGTCCCATCTATTATGCAGTTTTTACTTGTTTGAAGTTTTTAAATCCCTTGTGATGTTTAAAAAGGCAAAATGGCCCTTAGCCATGGCCAAAGCTTGTTCTTGTTTTTCAATTTAGATGAAAGCCTCTTTTATAAAAAAATTGTTTACTTATCTGTTTATATTTTACTTTTCTAACTTTGTTTGTTTATAATTTCAGTAATATTAATTTAAAACCTGCCAATGTCATGTCATGTCATGAACCGGGTGAACGAAATGAGGCAGGTGATGATTAGTGCAAGAAATACGAAGAAGAAAATGAGGTACCCGAACTGTTGCCGAAGAGCTTCGACAATTTGAGAATCAACACAAGCCAAATTTGGACGAAACTAAGACTGTGAATCTCGGAGATGAAGAATGTATCAAAGAAGTAAGAATCAGTGTCCATCTGACTGAAGCTCAAAGAAGGGACCTGGTTCATTTGCTTAGATAATACATTGATGTATTTGCCCGGTCTTACAGAGATATGCCAGGGCTGAGTATGAATATGGTGTCCCACAAGTTGTCGATCAATCCAAATTTTAGTCCGGTAAAACAAAAGACTCGAAAATTCAAGCATGAGTTGAGTTTAAAGATTAAAGAGGAGATTACCAAACAGATCGAGTCTCAAATAGTGGAAGTGACACAATATCCGACTTGGTTAGCTAATGTTGTTTCGGTTGCCAAGAAAGACGAAAAGATCAGAATTTGTGTTGACTACAGAGATCTCAACAAAGCAAACCCAAAAGACAACTTTCCATTGCCAAACATTCACATTGATAACTGCGCTAAGCATGAGATGCAGTCATTTGTGGATTGTTACGCGGGTTAGGACCAGATCCTGATGGATGAAGAAGATGCAGAAAAGGCAGTTTTCATTACACCCTGGGGTGTATATCATTATCGGGTAATACCTTTTGGTCTAAAAAATGTCGGTGCTACTTACATGAGGGCTATGATGACCATCTTTCATGATATGATTCCCAAGGAGATCGAGGTGTATGTAGATGATGTCATAATCAAGTCCCGCGAGAGTTCGGATCACTTGATTCACTTGAAATTCTTTGATCGTCTACACCGATACAATATGAAGTTAAATCCCGCCAAGTGTGCTTTTGGAGTGTCAGCTGGCAAATTATTGGAGTTTATAGTCAGTAGAAGGGGCATTGAGCTTGACCCTTCCAAGATCAAAGCGATTCAAGAGTTACCTCCTCCGCAGACCAAGAAAGAGGTGATGAGTTCCTTGGAAAGGTTGAACTACATCAGCCGATTCATAGCTCAATCTACCGTGGTGTGTGGGCCCATCTTTAAGTTGTTGAAAAAGGATGCATTGACCAAGTGCACCAGAGAATGTCAAACTGCTTTTGATGCTATTAAGAACTATTTGTCCAATCCACCGGTGTTGGTTCCTCCGCGAGAAGGGAGTCCGTTGTTGGTATATTTATCGGTCTCGGATAATGCATTTGGATGCGTGCTTGGTCAACATGACGAGACTGGGAAGAAGGAGCGATCCATTTATTACTTGAGCAAGAAATTCACTCCATATGAGGCTCGTTACACTCTTTTGGAGAGGACATATTGTGCTTTGACTTGGATTGCTCAGAAGTTGAGACATTATTTGTCTTCTTATACCACATACCTTATTTCCAAGATAGACCCTTTGAAGTATATTTTCCAGAAAGCAATGCCGATCGGGAAGTTGGCTAAATGGCAAATGCTGTTAAGTGAGTTTGATATTGTGTATGTGACTCAAAAGGCGATAAAAGCACAAGCCTTAGCTGATCATCTTGCGGAGAATCTAGTTGATGAAGAGTATGAACCACTCAAAACTTATTTTCCTGATAAAGAAGTAGCATTTGTGGGTGAAGATATTTCTGAAGCATACCCTGGTTGGAGAGTGTTCTTTGATGGAGCGACAAATCACCAAGGGAAAGGTATCGGAGTGGTCATAGTATCAGAATCTGGTCAACATTATCCTATGGTAGCTAAACTCCCATTTGATTGCACGAACAACATAGCAGAATATGAGGCTTGTATCCTTGGTTTGAAGATGGCCATCGACAGGAATGATCATGAGCTTCTGGTTATTGGAGACTCGAACTCAAGGCTGGCAACGATACCGGGAGGTACCGGTTCCGGTCCGTTACCGGTTCCGTCTCGGTTCTGAATAGTACCGGTTTAATCCGGTATTGTGCCGGTCCAGGAGGGGTAACGAGACGGAAATCGGGATTTACCTGTCCGTCCCGATTTCGGACCGGACCGGTTCGTCCCGATTCCGGACCGGACCGGTTCGTTCAGTTTTGTTTTTTAATCTGAAATTTTAAAATTTATAGCCGTTGAGAGCCGTTGGGCAACGGGTTTTGGGCCCCACCAACGGCTCTTTCACCCCATAACTCCCTTTACACCTCCCTACCCCCCAAACTTTTTTTAATACCCCAACCTTCTTAAAACTACATTTTCATCCTTTTTTTTAACTATAAATACCCCTAATCTTTCATTCTTTTCACTCACAAATATATCTTCTACTCTCTCTACTCTTTACTAAATTCTCTTATTCTCGTTAAAATTACGAATTTGGTCTTTGGTAAATTGGAGCTTCAAAAATTCAACTTTCAATTTTCAGCTTCCGGTCATACACATCTACTTTTTTTAAGTAGACGTTTGGTACATTCGTTTCAACTCACTTTTTCATTTAGTTATATATTTGTTTGCATTTAATTATTTATTTTGTGAGTAATTAGTCTCTAGTCTCTACTTATTTAGTTTATTTATTTGTTTAAAATTTTGCATTACATTTTCGTATTATATATAATTTACTCACTTTTTTATATTTGAATATGAATTCCGGTAAAAACAATGTTGACAAGGGTAAAACAACCTTAGTTGATTCGATCACTAATTTATGGAGCTAAAAATCCAAGAAAAATAAAAAAACCGGTAGTAGTTCTAAATC
>NW_006239637.1:50220-72609 GCF_000226075.1 Solanum tuberosum | reverse complement strand
ATTGTTATCTTGAACTTTCTCATAATGATAGAAATGATTTTGATGCATATATTAATCAAAATACAGAACCTACTACTATTGATCTTCTAGAATGGTGGAGCAATCGCGGCCAAGGATTTATAAAACTTCAATCGGTTGCTCGAGATGTGTTAGCTATTCAAACATCTTCAGTAGCTTCAGAAGGTGCTTTTAGTGCAACAATATTTCAAATTGGAGAGCATAGATATTCATTAGCAGTAGATAGCTTGGAGATATCCGTACTATTTAGAGATTGGATTAATGGCGAGAGAAGGAGTTATGGTCGTCCACCTCTACCGACCAAATTTGAAAATGACGTTGATGAAATAATGCAAGATTTTAGTGATGACGGCATTGATGCAATGGAAGAACTAGCTAATCAACCAATTCCAGAGCATGTTAGTAGAGAAATGTTAAATGATTTAAAAAAAGATTTCCTTGGTAGCATGAACTATTAAATTTAAATGTCTATTAGTATGAGTATAATAATTCGAGGTCTAATTCAAACAGAACCCTTCCTAGAAGGTGGCTGTGTAGATTAGATTTTTTAATACTCTACTAATATTTTGTAACTCAACTTGTACTATTTAATTAATATTAATAAAAGTATAGGCTATTCGCCTTAATTATTTTTTATTATTGTCTTCAAAAGTTCAAATTTAACTTTTAAAGTGTGAAATTTAAACTTTTATTGTTTTATAGTTTTAAAGTTTGAATTTAAATTTTCAAACTTTTAAAATTTTTTGAATTTAAATTTTCAAAGTTTTAAATTGTGAAATTTAAACTTTTATACTTTTAAAGTTTGAAAGTTTGTATTTAAAACTTTAAAAGTATAAATTATTTTGCTTCTAATAAAATTATAAGAGTTTTAATATTATTTGTGCAATGTTCCTAATTTTTTAATTTTAATAATTTTTTTAAATAATTATAATAGTTGGGACCCGGTTTCCGGTCCGGTCCGGTACCGGTCCGGGATGGGTACACTGAATTTTTTTTGGAATTATCGGTTCCGATTCAGTTCCAGCCCATGGTGCCCGGTTCCGTTCCGATTCCGATTCATCCCGGTCCGGTAGTCCCGGTTCCGGTCCCGTTGCCAGCCATACAGTCGAACTTGTTGTTCCATCAAGTTCAAGGAGAATGGGCCATGAAGAATCCAAAGATCACACCGTACGTACAGTATATACAGAAGTTGTGCAAAAGGTTCCGCAAGATTGAGTTCAGACACACTCCCAAGACACAAAATGAGTTAGCCGATGCTCTCGCCACCATCGCATCAATGATTAAACATCCAGATACAAGTTATATTGATCCAGTGGATATAGAGGTAAAAGAGTAGTCTGTCCATTGTTTACATGTTGAAGCGAAACCAGATGGTTTGCCTTGGTATTTGGACATCAAGAAGTATTTAGAGATCGGGACTTATCCTGAGAATGCAACGTTCAACCATAAGAAGTCGATACGCCGTATGGCCCTCAATTTCTTTGCAAGTGGGGAAATCCTTTATATGAGGACTCTAGATTTAGGTCTTCTCAGATGTGTTGATTCTAGTGAAGCTACAAAGCTTCTGGAACAAATACAATGCTGGAGTTTGTGGTACTCACATGTGGATTCACTTTGGCAAGGAAGATCTTTCACGATGGTTATTTTTGGATGACTATGGAGCATGATTGTTGCAAGTTTGTGCAGAAATGTCACAAATGTCAAGTGCATGGGGATTTAATTCGGGTGCCGCCTCACGAACTCAATGACATGAGTTCACCTTGGCCGTTTGTAGCTTGGGGCATAGATGTCATTGGTCCAATAGAGCCAGCCTCCTCAAACGGACACATATTCATTTTGGTTGCCATTGACTATTTCACTAAATGGGTGGAAGCACCTTCGTACAAATCGGTAACCAAGAAAGTTGTAGTTGATTTCGTTCACAACAATTTGATATGTAGGTTCAGAGTAGTTGAATCCATCATTACTGATAATGGAGCGAACCTCACAGTCATTTGATGAGAGAGATATGTGAACAATTGAAGATTACCCATCGAAACTCAACCACTTATCATCCCTAAATGAATGGAGCTGTAGAAGCCGTCAACAAGAACATAAAGAAAATTCTGAGGAAAATGATTGACAATCACAGGGGTTAGCACGAGATGTTGCTATATTCTTTGTTGGGATACAGAACGACGATCAAAACGTCAATTGGAGCTACTCCATACTTGTTAGTATATGAAACAGAAGTAGTTATACCTGCCAAAGTTGAGATACCTTCATTGAGAATCATCCAAGAAGCTAAATTGAATGATGTTGAATGGGTTCGCAATCGCATTGATCAGTTAACATTGATTGATGAGAATAAAATGATTGTTGTTTGTCATGGACAACTGTATCGACAGAGAATGATTCGTGCTCTCCACTTGAAAGTAAGAGCCAAATTATTTGTAATCGGCCAATTGGTTCTCAAACCTATTTTCCCTCATCAGGATTAGTACAAAGGGAAATTCGCACCAAATTGGCAAGGACCCTACATGGTTCGCAAGGTGTTATCTGGAGGTGCCTTGGTCCTGTCGGAGATAGATGGCACCGAATGGCCGAAATCGATAAACTCAGACGCTGTCAAGAGATATTATGTGTGAAGTTTCAGTTTGTAATTTTATCATTTCCTTGTAATCGTACTATTTGCTTGTAATCACTTCGTTTAAAATTTTTATCCCTCTTGTAATGAACTACGTCTGACCTGAATTCTCAAGAGTGAGATACATAGGCGGTCTATGTCTGCCTCGGTCACCCCTTTAGTCCCTTTTAATATTTCTCTATATTTGAACTACGTTCGACCTGAATTCTCAAGAATGAGATACATAGGCGGCCTATGTTGGCCTCGATCGATTTCTTTGTAAAGTTCCTATTTTTTGTTGATCCTTGAAGGAGAACTATGTTTGACATGATTCCTGCCTCAACGGGATACGTAGGCGCCACAAGGGCTTGGTCATACCTCCCATAAAATTGCTATTTTTCTTTATACTAGAAACTGGACAAAAATTTTGAGAGGGACTCAAATTCTCAAGAAGAAGACCTCTCCAACAAGTCAAGATTGAAGTTATGTTGAGAATCGCAAGTGGAACAGAATTTTTGAGAAGATCTCAAAAATTCCATGATTTATTCATCAACCATTTAAGATACACCAAGACAATTAACTGGGAGGTATTTTTTTAAGGATGATCTCAAAAATTTCAATAAGTTTCGTTGGAAGTTAGAACAACTTTGAGTATTTCCTAGCGAGCAATTGGTTAGACCTCGAGGCATCAACTTCAAAGACGTTCACTAAGTTTGACTTGACATGACACTTGACAGTGACCTTTTCCAAATATTTCTTTTTTTTTGAAAATCTATTTTCCTTAAAAAAATTCTTTCGTGTTTAAATTTTTTTTTGTATAAAAATATTTTGTCTTATCTATCAAGAAGTAGGAGATCGGAGAAATTAACCGGAGATAGCAAGACAAGGATCGGACAATCGAAGAGATCAACACAGATCAATTCATTTTTTAAACTAACAATTTTTTTGTGGACGCAAGTCTATAAGTTTACCTCAAAATCAACATATTCCACCATTCAATGAATATGGAGAAGTCGAAAGGGCAAAGAGCTCCTCGAAATTGACAATTTTTCTGTGGATGCAGGAAATATTTTATGCTTCTTATATCAAAGATTTGGGAATACGAATAACATCATTTCATTCAAATTCCCCAACAAGGCGAAGTCCATAATGAACATACGATTATGTTCGGAGTGGGAACAAATAAAAACTCGAAGAGAGAAACTTTATTGTTTTCCATCAACTAAAGATATCTTGAAGACGTTTATCTGGATTATATTATCAGATATGATAATATCTCCTACCCGGAAGGTCATTTATATTGTATGGTCGAATGAGATGATACCACTACTCCGAGGGTCATTTTTATTTATATTGTCGATTGAGACGATACCTTCACCCAGAAGATACCCAGAAGATCACTTATATTGCTTGGTGAAGCATTATCTTAGTTCGGTAGCAAGGAGGCAACATCAAAAGAAAGATGTCATGCATTGCAAGAGAAGAAATTCATGCATCACGGAAAAGAGTCATGCGTCGCGGGAAAGAAGTCATGCATTGCGGGAAAGATTCATGCATAGCAAGAGAAGAAATTCATGAATCGCGAGAAAGAAGTCATGCATAGTAAGAGAAAGGAGTCATGCATGGCAAGAGAAAGGAGCTATGCATAGCAAGATAAATTAATCATGCATAGAAGAGAAGGAAATCATGCATTGCGAGAAAAGATTCATGCATCGCGGGAAAGAAGTCATGCATCGCGGGAACGAAGTCATGCATCGCGGGAAAAGGGTCATGCATCGCGGGAAAGAGGTCTATGCATCACTAGAGAAAGAAGTCATGCATTGCAAAAGAAAGAAATCAAGTACCGCAAGAGAAAGAAATCATGCATCACAAGAGAAAGAAGTCATGCATTGCAAGAGAAAGAAATTATGCACCGCAAGAGAAAAAAGTAATGCATTGCAAAGAGAAAGAAGTCATGCATACAAGAGAAAGAGTCATGCATCGCAAGAGAAAGAGGTCATGCATCGCAAGAGAAAAGATTCACGCATCGCAGGGAAGAAAACCATGCATCACGAGAAAATCAACATTGGCTGCATCATTTTCAATTGCAACAACCACATCAAGAGAACTATCAACATATTACATCAGTCTATATTTTATTATTTCGATATCAAAGGAAGAGTACATTCGAAGAATTTTATTGCAAATATGAGATACAAGTTTTATTGGCCTAACGTTAAGATGAAGGAATGACGTTAAATGTTCAAGGAGAGCGACTAAATGTCAACATGGTAAAAAACGCTATCTCTCCATTTGAATTACATTTTTATGATAATGAGTTTTATCTCAGTCTTTGTCGAGAGCATCCAAGATGATGAATTCTCAAGTCAAACCACAGGTGCAGACGACATCAACAAGGATGCAGCACAACGTGGAACTTTTTCTTAGCAGCGAACTGGGACATAGTCCGAAGAGGAGTGCCAAACTCTTAGGGCGCGAGCTGAGGAGCGACTTCCACCACAATCAAAGTATACCCCTATCAAAAGGCATGTGGGTTTTTCTTTAGGTCTATCGGCTTCAGTTTCGCATCTGGAAAATTTGATTTTCACCGGAAGCAGCTTTCCAATCTGAGTGACAATGCACCAAGAGCCTTAGAAATTATGTCCTTGTAAGTTCTTACTTATGGATGTGAAGAGCTCCACATTCATGGCTGAGAGGTTGCAAGCCTCTTTTTCATACTCAACTTTTTTGTCACTCCTCAAAAACCAAATGTTATCTAGCATAATAGATTTTCTTTTCAATTGATTGAGTCGAACTACAAACGGTCTGATTCCTTGGGTTGAAAAGTATGTAGGCGGAATCAATGTTGAAACCTTGGCTGTATTTCGACATTCACTCTTAAATTTGATTCTCGAGCATTCCGGTCCCTTCATAATTCGATATCAGAATGACTTTTGAATTCTTCCAAAATCGTGCGTTAAATCAAGTATATCGAACTACAAGTGGCCTGAATTCTCATATAGCCTGTGATATGTAGGAAACCCATTTTTGGGGTTCGACCATAATTCCTAAAGTCCGTACCAAATCCCTTTTCCAAAAATTGAAAATGTGGTCGGTCAAAATTGGATTAGTCAATTTCATTTTCCTCGAATTTCTTGCATCAATCCTAGTAAAACGAGGGACAGTTGTTGACACCCAATTTTGACCCTCCCCGATAATCATTAATTTTCAAGTTTCTTAAATCCAAGCGATTTGAAATAATTGACTCTTTAAAATGCAAAATACTTTTCAAATTATTTTAAGTAGCTTTGTCACATTTTATAATTTTTAAATAATATATATGTCTTATATAATTTTGTATATAATTAGTATAGTTTATGAATATTCGAAAACCGCCTCAAAAGATTTTATTAAATATTTGGTTAATTAGTGTAGTTATCTAATAGTTTATATTTAACTTATTTAGTTTATAATTAAGTTAATTATTTTTATTTCGTTAACATTAAGAAACTCATTAATTAAAGTATATTAGTTCGTCTTATTTAAATTTAAGCCAAATTCATAAGTTGAATAAATTGGCTAATTTTGTAATTTATTTGGCCAAACCTAAAATCCAAATCTAGCCTTTTATTTACCCTCATCTTTAAACCCACTTAAAGGACCGAATTTGGGCCTTTTATTCCCAGCCCACTGCTTCATCCCAACCTTATTTCAGTTCCCAGCCCACACGACAACAATTTCCCAGTCGACCCATCCTACTTCCTTTCTCACAAAAGAAACCCAGAAGCACCCATTCCTTTTCCAACGTTCAGTACATGACATCCAGTTCCTAACGTTCACAAGCGGCGTGAACAACATCAAAACGACAACAAATGACGAAAAGCAGCAACAACTCACGGGAGGTACACGGCATTAACACAGTGCATAGTACACTGCAAATTCGTTGTCGTCTTCTTTCTTTTCCACTCTCCAAATTGTACGATTCCAGTAGGCAACATGCATAATTTTCCTCCATTTCCTCTTCCAAAATGGGTTGAAATCCTCAGAAAAGGTGTCGTCCCGAAATGGTGAAAGGAGTTTTGAAGTTTGAATTTGGGTGGGCCTCATTCCTACCCGAATTTCATTCTTTTTCCCCCCAAATCTGAACCCTAGTTTTCTTCTATATATTCCCCCTTATTCATTGTAAAGGAGGAGAGGAAGTTGTTGGAAATTTTTTACAGAGAAAGAAAGTACAACAAATAGCTATAAAATATCTGGAAATAAATTCAAAAAAGGGAGGCAACTAGTTTCGGTCAAAGTGTTATTCTTTTTTTTTTGTTGCTTGCATTATCCATTTGAGTCCGAGTTCTGCCCGAAATTCTTGCTCACTATGCGTATTTGAGTTTTGTGGGGGAAGGATCGCATCCCTCTGCTCAAATTTCTCATCTCTGTTCGCTGCCCGCCATAAGGTAAATAACTCGTAATAGTTTCGTTCGTTTTGAGTTCAAGGTGTTGCTTTGAAGTTTTGCTATTGGTTGATTTTGATATGATTATATATAATATATGTGCGTCTTAGCCATTTTTCTTCGTTTTAACTTTCTGAAAACCAGTAACATCGGTTTCGTTTTCAAGATGATTTAAGGCTTATTCCGAAGTAGTATTACTGGTCCTCGACTTGTGGTTGTTGTACTCGCTTCCGATCTTGGTTTGTTGGTTTGTGGATAGCACTGATGCGGCCTTTGTTTTTATTTGTTAAAGTAATTTCCGTTGTTTTGCCATATGTTCTGAAGGCATCAAAAGAATTACTCTACTACTTTTTGCATATTCTGTGGCTTATGTATTTTCTTATCCAGATCGCTGAAGTTCGGCTTGTTTCGGTCATCTTGTGGTATGAATGTTTCCCCTTCGAGATAGGGCACATGGTTTTCTCGTTCTTCTATAGCTTTTGTCTCTATATGTTTAGTCAAAAATATGTTTCTTTAGTAATATGAATATTGTTTTACTGTTTGGGGCCGGATACTTCTCAAAACTGATTTAGTCTTACATTATATGTGTTGAACGAGTTTGTATTATGATATACGTAAGTGTTGCTCTCTAAACGCAAATGAACATGCTCTTGTCCTTACTGTTTGTTGTCCTCTGTGAGCTTGTTTCCTCTCTTAAAATTTTGATAAATTTAGAAGCATATAGAATTATGGATGCAACATTGTCGGTCTGGCTTCGATTCCTTCTTCTTTTCCAGCATGTTGTTAGTGACTAAGTGCAGTCTGGAGCCTATTTGCTTGTTCCTTTATCCCTGTTGCCCCTCCCCTTCTTATTTTTATAGGTTTGATTTAAAATGCCTGTGGATGTTAAAGTTTATTACAAAAATATTAAAATACAATATGAGTTGCTATGTGATGAGGTAATTTTCTCCAACTATCATATTATCTTAAGTTATGATATAAGTTTAACTTGGTTGTTACGTCTTGACTTGGGTAGGTAGTGTTCTTTCTCTTGTGTATGTGATTTTAATTTTTTGCTCTTTACTTTATTTATTTTCTCCCTACTCTTTCAGTTTAGCTTAGATATTTGACATTAGCTTTGATTTCTTATGTGTTTATCTGTACATATGTCTGCTTTATTTACTATTTTGGGTTAGCTGTAGTATTTTGAACTTGACTTGATCTCTTTTTTCTAGCAAAAGATCACTTAGAGTAGTGTAGCATTGTTGATTTAATTACCGCGGGACATAGCATTTGTTGATAGGTTAATAAGATTTTCTTTAGCTTGCTTGTTTGCATCTTAAATGATTATCGTGCAAGTTCGATTCGTGTCTCCATCTTTGATATTGTGTTTCCTTCTGCTAGTCACTTCTTGTTAGAATTTTTAGAACAAGTTCAAGAAATCTTATTTGCACCCGTGTGTAGCTATGTGGTTGATTTCTTGGCTTGTGATTTGTCATACTCAAAATGAATTGTTCATTGCCGTAGTATGCAATAACTAGAGTTGTGGCATGCTGGTTCATTTTTATTTGACTTCCTTTTATTAAATTAATGGATGACTACTTACATTTTGTCTCATTTTTTATGCATGTGAAATCTGTTTGGGTCCTCATGGACTCTATCCTTGTATTTTCGTTTTGGGCCACGGAGGCCTAAATTTTTATTCGAGTCAGCCGGCCATTAAAATCGAATAACAGGTCCTTCAAAAATTGGTGTATACGAAAAAATGAAGAAGGGGGCTTAAAAGGCCCACCCCTTATTTTACAAATTGTATTTTGTTATTTTGGGAATAAACCCACTTATTTGTTGTCTTGCTAGTTTAGGACAGGTGGAAGATTGGGCCTTCAAAGAAAACTTTATTATTATATTTTCCTTGTTAGCCTAGGATAGGTACAAATGGTTCAAATGGGCCGAAGGCCCCAAATGACATTAGGCCCAAGTACTGGCCCAGGTGGATAAATCCAGACTTGGGCCCAAATTTTCTTTCTCTATTTACTTGACTGATGTTATGTGCTTATTTGTTAAAAATTAATATGAAGGTTTCGAAACTTCAAATCCCCAAAAGACACCCATTTTGAATTAATTACTTAACTAAATTATTCATCTTTACTTGACTTAAAATAAATAAAATAAATAAGCTTACAAAATATTTCACTTAGATAAATATTTCAATATTTTTCTTTTCTCCCCTTTTAAACGGTCCTAACTAAAAATCGCATCAATTTAAATCAAGTTAATCCACTTTTAGCCAAATAATTAATTGCCGGATAACCACATATTAACGGGCGTTTCGGGTGCTTTAAATCCCTTCCCGAAATGCTAATAAGAACCTCGAACCCCTTTTAAGTTTTCATTAGATTTCTGTTTTAGTCTTTTGAAAACAATAGTTTTCTTAATTTTAAATCAATTTTCTTAAATAAAACATAATAAACCAATAAAACTTTTTTGGTTCGGTTTATCAGTCGATTCGATTTTTGCACCCCCTACTGGGGAGGACGAATCAGAGCGACAAAGGACTGAATCTCAGTGGATCTATATTTAGTGAACTTTTGAGATAAATATTATTCTTTCTATTTTATTTTATGTTTTCTCCATACTAATTTATGAGATAACATTATTTCATTCTAATTTACGTGATATTTTTTTAATTTCAAATTTAAATCAGTCTTAATTTGATTTTAATTTTTTTAAAATTTTAAATTATTAATTATTATACCTAAATTTATGATCAAAGTTAAATTATTTTACTCTAGAAATTCAAAAGAAGAAGATTTATTTGGGGTCAAATTAAAGGAATGGAATTTTAAATATTTATCATATTAAAGGTATGGAATTTTAATCATTGTTTAGGTAAAATTATAAAGATGTAATTTTTTTCATATTAAAGTAACAATTTTACAAATTATATAATTATATAAAGTCGTAATTTTCTACCCATTATACTATAAAATTATCAATATGGGTAGATTTTATCATTTTTATAGGTAAAAATTAAGAAAAACAATACGTGCTTATTCAGATTTTAGATTGGAAGCAAAAGTTATCATAAAAAAAGTTATAAATTTGATGAGCCAAAATGACCAAAATATCTTCACTTTTCAATTTAATGACAAATAACCAGACATATAAAAAAATAATAGTTAAAATTTGATATTTTTTAAATTAATAAATATTTGATATATATAAACTAAAATATTGAGAAGCTGGTGAGAGTGTTTAAGCTTTGTGATAGTTCAATAATTTTCATCTACCAAATTACTATTTACTACTATTACATTGCATTTTTGACGTTATAAAGTAGTTCTTTGAAATATTTGTCCATAAATTCATATTACTTCATGACAAATACAATTTTATGGTATGTACATTTTCAATGAAAGTTATCGATTCACGCTCTTAATATGGGTATACATCACACATTTTTTCAATTTAGCAACATTAATGTTCCATAGTTCAGCCGATAACTAGAAGTATTTAAAAGTTTTGTTAAGTGTAGTGTTAAACCGGTAACGTCATGAAAAGAATGTCTAATTAATAATCTTTGTCAAATATAAAATTTTCTCAAAATCATTCAGCTTAATAAAATCAAAAAACAAGATAGCAGAACAATAACAATGACAAAGAGATATATATGCTTTTAAGGAACACAAATAATCCACAAAATTTACAATGAATTCCCTATTTGCCTTACCTACACAAAAAAAAAAAAAAAAAAAAAAAAAAGACAAAAGAAAATATCCGAACGCTGTAAACGAATTAAAAATAAAATTTAAGAAGAATTGGCCCACATGCTTATTACATTAATTAAAATTTTTACGTATTATTTCTCTAATACCATCAATACAAATTTTAAAACACATTAAGCCTAATATTTGAACTCGAGATATTTTTTCATGTAAAAATAATGATAGGGACATTTTTCTTTTATGAAAACTACGATCTACATATATTATAATTAGTCAAATTAAATAGGAGTCATCCTAATTAATCCCCACACACACAAACCCACAAAACTCATCTCGCCCACCACACCCCATGTTGATTTATAGTACTTTTCATATAATTTTAAATTATAATTTTGTTATAAAATATTTGAAAAGTTTTTACTCAGATTCATAATCAAAATAAAATATGTTGACCCTCATACCAACTCTGCACCCCTTCACATAAATTGAAACAGAAAGAGTAGTACTGAATAAAATTACTCAGATTTTAGCAACTAATAAGATTATAATTATAAATCAATAGTTTCATGGCCATTAGCGCAACTCACACTTTTTAATAACACAAGACTTAGAGATATAAATAAATACGAATTACAAACACACACACATAAACACACACAATCACACATTCCATGCACGAAATAACAACAATGTTCTAAAAATGTTACATGAGCCAACTTAGAAATTGATGAAGAAGTTACATGAAAACATTAAGAAGAATATCATAAACAAAGCCTAAACTCCTATAAATACCTAAACACATGAACTCCTCAAAGCATCACAACTTAAAGCAACAAAACAATAATACCCTATACTTCCTCATATTTAATTAATTATTTGTAAGAGAAGAGATATGGAGAGTAATGGAAAGGGCAAAGTAGGCACATCAAACAATGGAAGTGTGTTTCCAAAGAAAGATAAGAAGTCAGTGAAGGCAATGGCTATTGAAAAGATTGGCAAAACTGTGGTGTCCACTTTCAAGAATGATAAGAAGAAGATTAAACCCCTCTGATGGCACATCTTAGTCCCCTTACTATAATCAACTTGCTTTTAAGATTGTGCTAATATTATTGAATGACGTATTTATTTGATTCTGATGTATTTCATGGGTTTAACTTATATACATCTCCAGTATTGTAAAGAATAATGTTTACATTGTTTATCTTCTTTATTATATTGTTGATGTATATAAAAAAAAATACATTGTATATACATATATATTCAATCTGTTTTTTGAAACAAAACACTGTATATAATTAATTTGACCCCACTTAAACCAATAGTAACACGTAGCCCAGCGGCAAAGTGGTTACAATTTGACTGATGTGTACGATTCCCACCCACAACATTTAATACTGCTTCATTTTTTTTTATATATTGAACCCACTTGGTAAAATTTCTGGGTCCGCCATTGTAACTCATACGGTCACACTAAGCAAGCCAACCATCTTATTTACGCTTCTATTCATACAAAATAACACAATTTTAATACAACAACTTTAAGTTGCCTTTATTTTATGAAAGTAAAGAGATTGTTTAATTTTTGATATAGCACGGCCTCAAGTAAAACATATAAAAAAAGTAAGAATGGAAAGAAAATACATTATTATTTGATAATAGTAGCAACAAAAAATAATTTGATAACCGAAGCAAATGAAATAATTAATTAAGTATAATAAAATTGAAGAATACGATATATAGTAGAATAATGATAAGAGATACTCCTTTTGTCTCATATTAGATGAGCACTTTTTATTTTACGCAGTAATTAAGAAATCATTATTATATTGATTAATTTTACTTTATTCTTGAACGTTGATCCCGAAAGGAAGCTCCTGAGAGGGAAAGAGAAGAAAAGAACTAATGACATTATCCCAAGTCAAAAGAAATTCTTGAGTCTTTAAAGTTTGTTTAAACTTCTAAAGACCATACTAATTGTAGGGATAAAATGAGAAAAAATCAATTAATTCTATCCTAATTTAGTAAGTGATCGAGTATTATGAGACAAATATTTTTAGTAAGATAACAATCTAGTATGGGACGGAGGGAGTATATGTTTTCAAAAAAACACAAATAATTAACCACAAAATTTACAATAAAGTCCCTTCACACCTTACAAACAAAAAAATACAAACAAATATGAGAACACGGTAAAGGAATTGAACATAACAAAATTTGAGAAGAATTGGTCCACGCGCTTATTTATTACATTATAATAAAATCCTTTATGTATTATTTAGAGTATGTGTTATAATATATTTCTTTGATTTGAGGTCGAGATGTTTTTTCATGTATGTAAATAAGGTAGGGACATTTTTCCGTTATGTAAATTACTATCTACATATCTTATTATGAGTCAAATTAAATAGGAGTCATCTTAATTAATCCACACACCCACAAATTACCCACTCCTCCAATACACACACAACCCATGCAACAATATGATTTTCTCAAACTTTTTTTTTTGTGAAACTACTAATTAGTTATGTTGACTAGTAGAACTTTTGGTGTAGTTTTTAAATTTTATTTTAAAATATTTGAAGAGTCTATATTCAAATTCTTAATAAAAAATTAAAGTTGCGTTGACCTTTCATGTATTCTGAACATCTTCACATAAATTGAGGCAGAAAGAATTCCAGATAAAAATTTTCCTCATTTGAGAAACTAATATAGATTTTAATTAAAAATTGTAATAGTTTGGTGGTGCATCAATACAAACTCACACTTTTTAATAACACAAGACTTTGAGATATAAATAAATACAAATTCCAAACACATGCACACAATCACACATTCCATGCACGAAATAGACAACAATGTTCTCAAAATCTTACATGAGCCAACTTAGAAATTCTTGAAGAAGTTACATGAAAACATTAAGAAAAATACCATAAACAAAGCCTAAACTCTTATGAATACCTCAACATATATAAGAAATGTTTATACTAAATATTTACCTTATTATTGATGAATATAAGTTAAACTCATTAATAAACTATGGTGTAGTATCCCAATATTTTTTTAAAAAGAAGAGTAGTCGAATTTTCATTTTAATAAGAGGTGAAAATTTTAGATAAATATTGAAATCACTGATCGGCTCTTAACGAACACCTACTCACGCTAAGCGAACCAATTGTTTTATCAACGCTTCTATTGCGTACCCAATAACACGATATTAACAAAGCAACATAAGTTATAATATCATAGCAATAAAAATCATGAACAAAGTAAGTAGTAATAAAACCAATAACCTTTGTAAATATCTGCACAACACGAAGGGCATAAGATATGACTAGAGGTCGTTTGGTGGAAAATAAGTTATTCCAGAATTAATTATCCTGAGATTAGCTATTTCGGGTTAAATTAGCAAGATGGTTTGAGGCAACAAACTTTGAACGATCACAATGCAAGCTAGAACGCGATCAAGACTTCTTGGCCATTCCAGGGAGCTTGAAGAATGAACACTCAAACCTGGAAACTATTTTCTAACTTATTTTCTGGTGTTTGGTATCAGAGTCAGGAGTTGGGCCTCATGATATGATTGGGAGTCGGGGTCAAGTGGTGTGGTTGAAATAGCGTTTTGACTTATGCAGGAAAGTTATTTTCCTTAAATTGGAGAAAAATAGTCCATTTGAAAAACATTTTTCAAAATATTTTAGCTAATCAAATATGAGTATGAAAAAAATATTTAACTTCGTACCAAACACACGTTTTCTCAAGTAGAGTTAATATCTCAAAAGGTCACTCAATTTTGAGAATTTATCTAGCAAAGTCATTGAACTTTGTTTTGTATTAATAAAATCATTCAGCTTACACTTTTGTATCAAAAAAATCATTCATCTTAAACTTTTGTATAAATAAAATCACTCAACTAAATTTATTGATACAAAATAAAGTTTAATGACTTCATCAGATAAATTCTCAAAGTTAAGTGACCTTTTAAGATATTAACTCTCTCAAGTCTCATACATACTTACATGAACTAACTTAGAAATTTAACCAGAAAATACATGAAAAAATTGTTAATTTATAAAGTATTCTAGGTATGTATTAAGCATAAAGTTTTCAAGCAAATGTATGGACATGAAAAAATGAAGTTGAAATCAATAATTTGAGTGCTTATCCCCGATTTTGTGAACCATTATACATATTAATTTCTTTGTACCACCAATATATCTTTTTAAAACATATCTAGCTAATACTTCTTCATGTAAGACTATGATAAGGGACATGCTTCTTCCTTTACAAAAAAACTACAATTTATAAATTTTATTACTAGGCAAAGCTGGTAATGAAGATATATAGTGAATAAGTGAAATTACATGGAAATAAATGTAAAATCTTTTTTCTCTTTGATTGGTTAACTATTTTTTTAGAATAAACTATTTTCATAAGTATTACGGAGTACTACTTGGACATTTCCTATAAACGTATAACAAATTAAATAGAAGTCATCCTAATTAATCTTCAAACCCACACAAACCTATTACCCCAACAACACACACACAACCATGCAATATAAATAAATAAACTATATAGAAAATTAGTTCTTAGTAATTTAAATTAGCATGAAATTAATTTTCCTAGTTTCCTAGCTCATCGACACACACAATTTCTTAGTAACACACATGACTTCACATTAAAATGAACAATCCGAAATTACACACCCACATAAACACATATTCCATGCAAGAATTAGAAAAATAAAATAGTAATTAGTTTTTGGTAATTTAGCTTGAACAAGATAACTACGTAGTTTCCTTGGCTCAACCACACAAACAAGACTTAATTTTTTTGGATAGTCATCTCAAGTTATGAAAATAACATACTATTATCCTTTTCTTTTATTGTTGCACAATAAAATCATTCAATAATTTTTTTGACTCAAACCCCAAAAACTCACACAAACACATATTCCATGCAAGAAATAATTAACATTCTTCTTTTAATCTTGCATAAGCTAATTACTCAGAAATTCAACTAGAGTTGCATGAAAACTTTCATGACCATAAACAAAAGCCTCAAAACTCCTATAAATACCTCAACATATGCACTCCTCAAAACATCACAAATTAAAAGCAAACAAAGCATTAATACACTTCCTCATATTCATAAGTTCTAAGAGAAGAGATTGTTGAAGTACTGTGTGATCATTTCATCTAAAAATTTAAGCTGTTACAGAGAAGGACACAATTTTATTTAGTTAGTTATACTATATTATCAACAACTAGACATGGAGAATAATGGAAAGGGCAAAGAAGGCACATCAAAGAATGGAAGTGTCTTTCCAAAGAAAGATAAGAAGTCAGTGGCAATGGCTATTGAAAAGATAGGCAAAACTGTGGTGTCCACTTTCAAGAATGATAAGAAAAAGATTAATCCCTCTAATGGCACCTCCTCTTCTTAGTCCCAATGAACTTTTTTTTTTTTTGGGATTGTGGTAATAGTATTGAATAAAGTATTTATGTAATTCATATGTATTATTCCGATAGTTTAAATTATACACATTGATCGACAATATTGTAAAGAATGTTTACATGATTCCTTGCGTACGATACTGTTGATGCATGTAAGTTAAATTCATCAATAAATTATTGTTTAGTATTATGTTGTTTTTGTGATGTTAATTATCCTACAAGCTAAGGACGTTGTATGTTTGTTATAGAGTCTCCATTTTCGTTTATTTAATTTTCCTCCCCAATAATGTTACACTGTTGTTAATTTTTTTTTGTATGTTAAACTAAAGTGGACTACTCACATTTTTATTTTCAAATAGGGTGAAAATTTAAGGTAAATAATTAAAATCACATTCTATAATGCCAAAGGAAACACTTTGTTGAGGAATTGACTAACTGCACATCAGTGCCTTGAAGATATTTGACGAAACGAGTTGGTTAATTAAATAACTAGGTGTTAATTGTTTGTTAGTTAGTTAGAAGTCCAAACTTAACTTTCTATATAAACAGAGCAATTGTACATAAAACGTGATTTTGATGAATATGAGAAAAGCTTCCACAAATATTCTCTCTAGTTTACTGTTCTTCTAGTTCTTCTCTTTGATTATTCAAGTTTTGTCATGGTATCCGAGCAGGACAGAGCTCAATTTGCAAATTCCCATGAAATAAAAAATGCTTAGTGTGAATCAGGCTTATGCTTTAATTGTGCAGGATGAGAGTCAAAAACTAGCAGCAAGCAGTAATTATTCTCATCATGAAGAAGGATCAACTGTTTTTTTTACTTCTAGGAGTTCTGGATCTAAAAAGAAGAACTGGAATTCTGTATGTGATCTAAAATGACTGTTACAAGCTCATGAAGTGCGATCACTATGGAAAGACAGGACACCTGATTGAATAATGCTTTCAATTGATAGGCTATCCAGCAGACTTCAAGCTTAAGGGGAAGAATGCTCAGGCCATTTTTGTGAATTCACAACAGGAAGGGAAGGAAGGTCAGATGGCAATTTCTGGAGATCAATACAAAAAAATTCTTCTATGGAAACAAACAAGGGACATAACCTCACCATGCATAGAAGGCTAGGACATGTTCCCATGAGTGTTTTAAGGAGAATTCCTATTTTTAAAGATACCGCTTCTTTTCAATTGCAACACTGTGATGCTTGTCCTATATCTAGACAAACAAGATTACCATCCTGTTAGTAGTAGTAGATCTATAGATGCTTTTCACTTGCTTCACTTGGATGTATGGGGACCCTATCATGTGGAAACTCACAAGGGTATGAAATATTTTCTTACTATAGTTGATGATTAAAGTCTGATGTGTCCATTGTTCTTAGAGATTTCATAACCTTGATGTTAAATCAGTTTGGAAAGAGAATAATTTTTTAATCAAACTTGTGCTGGCCTGTTTAAACAATATGGAATTGTACACCAAAGTTCTTGCCCACACACTCCTCAGCAAAATGGAGTGGTGGAAAGAAAGCATAAACATATCCTAGAGACTACTAGAGCCATCAACTTTCAGTCCTCATTTCCACTCAGATTTTGGGGATATTGTGTTGAAGCAACAATTTATATTATTAACAGAATACCCTTGTCAGTCCTGCAACACAAATCACCTTTTGAGATGATGCATGGTCATGCACCTTCCTTGGCTCATATCAAGGTGATTGGGTGTTTGTGTTATGCCTCCACAATTCCCAAACTCGACAAATTTGATCCCAGGGTCATCAAGTTTGTCTTGTTAGGTTATGGAACTTATCAGATATCCGTTGTACAATTTGGAGACAAAATCATGTTTCATAAGCAGAGATGTTGTGTTCTATGAAGATATATTCCCATTTGCTCAGTCATCTTGAGCTGCTGAGGATCCATTTATGTCACTTTCTTCCCCTATATACAGTTTTCAGCCTATTCCTAATTCTTTAGATCATGAGGTTACCACTGATAGTGCAATTGGACAAAATGATGTTGATAGTCCTCATGTTGAAGTAAATGTTATACCACATGATATTGCTGAGGCAGAATCCTCAGTAATTAGAAATGATGTTGTAGATAATGTCATCCCAACACCACTAAGGAAATACAATAGACAACATAAACCTCCTACTTGGTTGCAAGACTATGTGGGCAGACCACCAGGGGCACATGCTTGTGTTTATCCTATATCTGATGTTCTTGGGTACTCTAACTTGAGTCCTAAATATCAAGCTTATATTTCTAAGATATCTGTTGATTGTGAGCCTAGCAATATCAAGGAAGTTGTTAAGGATCGTAGATGGATAGAAGCTATGCAATCAGAGATACAAGCACTAGAGGACAATTGCACTTGGACTGTTGTTGACCTACCACGAGGGAAAAGGGCTATTGGATGTAAATGAGTCTATAAAATCAAATACAAAGCTACAGAAGAGGTGGAAAGATCCAAAGCCAGACTGGTTGCAAAAGGATACAACTAGAAGAAAGGGCTTAACTACCAAGAAACCTTTTCACCTGTGGTGAAAATGGTGACTGTGAGGAAAATAATATCTATAGCAGCAATACAAAAATGGGATATCCACCAAATGGATGTTTATAATGCCTTCTTGCAGGATGATTTACATGAAGTATATATGGACCTACCACTAGGTTTTGCTGGAAAGAAAGGACATCAGGTGTGCAAATTATCCAAGTCATTATATGGGCTTAAACAGGCATCCAGGCAGTGAAATATTAAACTAACCACTGCCTTGACAAACCTAGGTTTTGATATATGTTGATGATCTCTTGATCACTGGAAGTAATGCAACATTGATCCAAGAGACTAAAGACCATTTGCAGCAATGCTTCAAGATCAAAGACCTAGGAGATTTGAAATATTTTCTTGGCATAGAGTTTGCTAGAAGTAAAGAAGGGATCTTGATGCACCATAGAAAATATGTTGTTGAACTTATTAGTGATTTGGGGTTTACAAGGGCAAAGCCATTCCAAGCACCATTGGAGGTCAATAAGAAACTCACTTCACTTGATTTTGATCAACATGTGATAGATGATTCTGATCAACTTTTAAGTGATCCAGGTGAATATCAGAGATTTATAGGGAGGTTTTTGTATTTGATCATAACCCGACCAGATATTGCCTTTGCAGTTCAATGCCTTAGTTAGTATATGCATTCTCCTAAAGTATCTCACATGGTTGCCACAATAAGAGTCATTAAGTATGTCAAACAATCTCCTGGCCTTGGTATATTCATGACAGCTTATGCTGATCCCTGTCTCACAACATATTGTGATGCTGACTGGGGATCTTGTGTTGATACAAGAAAATCAGTCACTGGTTTCTTGATCAAACTTGGAGATTCACCTATCTTCTGGAAATAAAAAAAATAGTCCACCATCTCTAGAAGCTCAACTGAGGCTGAATATAGGAGCCTAGCATCCACTGTCGCTGAAGAAGTTGTTTGGTAAGGGTTGCTGACTGAGTTAGGAGTCACTAATCCTGTATTCCATGAACGCACAAAGCACATCGATATTGATTGCCATTTCATTCGCGAGAAGGTACAATTGGGCTTGGTGAAATTGCTGCATATTTCGACCATTGAGCAACAGGCTGACATCCTTACAAAAGGCCTTGGTGTTGCACAACACACTTATTTGGTGTCCAAGCTAGGCATGAAAAATAGTTAGGTTCTGCATATTGAGTGCCTTGAAGATATTTGACGAGACAAGTTGGTTAATTAAATAGTTAGGTGTTAATTGTTTATTAGTTAGTTACACGACTGTTAGTTAGTTAGAAGTCCAAACTTTAACTTTCTATATGAACAGAACAATTGTACATAAAACGTGATTTTGATGAATATGAGAAAAGCTTCCACAAATATTCTCTCTAGTTTACTGTTCTTCTAGTTCTTCTCTTTGATTGTTCAAGTTTTGTTACACTTACACACGCTAATTTTTTTTTTGGTTATCTTATCGATACTTGTATTTCATACGCAACAACGCAATATTAAGAAATCAATATATATAATAGCAATGAAAATTATGAATATAGTAAGTAGTAACAAAATTCAGGGGACATCAAGCTAGCACACATTTTTTAAAACAAGCTAGTTAACCGTCGAAAGATGAGTAACATTTTTTAAAACAAGCTAGTTAACTGTCGAAAGATGAGTTGTAATGTGAATTGAGAAATTGAAGAAAATAAGTTAAGAGGAAAATAAAGTTCATTTCTTCTTTATCGGTGGTACTGAAGAAGAGATTTTTTGTGCTTTTAAATAGAAATACTTCTTTTAGCTATTTAAAAAGAGAGACGATTCAAAATTACCTCCCTTTCCAACGTCACCTTCGCATTTGTCGATGGCTATGACTTCGCCTTATTTGACACATTGAAAATCAAATTTTTCTTATTACTAAATGCAGAAAGAATTCTTATATTTCTTTTCTTATTACTAAAAGCAGAAAGAATTCTTATATTTCTTTCTTTTTTATTTGCATAAGTTTTTCAAGTAAAAACAGTAAGTGTTATATGCTTTACTTCGTTTTTTGAATTTCACTGAAGTTCTACAATATCTATTACTAGTATTGCTAAATAGTGTTTTATTTTATTTTGGAAGAAATTATTCCAAATCTTGGACAAATATAAAGAAATTAAATTCTTTAAGAAAATACAATATTTTGTAGGCTTGAAACTTTATTTTTCTTTGATTATTTTCATTTCTGTTTATATATTTTGATAGTAGAAATAACAACTTTTTTTCATGTAAGATTATGATAGACATACTTCCTTTACAAGAAAAAAACATATAGAATTTCTAGTAATGAAGATAGTATAATTACATGGAAAAGTAAAATCATTTTTTTTTTTTGATTGGTTAAGTATTTTTTTGAAATAAACTATTATCATAAGTATTACGGAGTACTTGAACATTTCCTAGAAATGTATGACAATCACATGATTTTTTTTAAAAAAAATATAGTAGTCATCATAATTAATTTACAAACCCACACAAATCCATTACCCCTCCAACACGCAGACATTTTCAACAATTTAAGTTGGCATGAAAAAACTAAATTCCTACTTTACTGGCTCATCTACACAAACGACTTCACAAATATTAAAATGAACAAACCAAAGCCACACAAAACACACATTCCATTTCAAGAAAAAATAAAATAAAAATTAGTTTTTGGTAATTATTTAACTTGAAAAATTAATAGGTAGTTTCCTTGGCTCAACTACACAAACAAGAGTTAATTTCTTGGATGGTCTTTTTATTTGGACAACAAAATCATTCAACTATAGTTTTTTTTTTTTGACTTAATTTTCATTCTCTCTTTGTTAGCCTTAGATAAAAATATCCAAAAACCCACACTCACACATTATACATAAGCTAATTACATAGAAATTCAACCAGAGTTAATTACATGAAAACTTTCATGACAAAATAAGCAAAGGCCTCAAAGCTCTTATAAATACCTCAACATATGAACTCCTCAAATCATCACAAGTTAAAGCAATAAAGCAATAATACACTACATTTCATCATATTCATAATTATTTCTAAGAGAAGAGATATGGATAATAATGGAAAGGGTAAAATAGGCACATCAAAGAATAATGGAAGTGTGTTTCCAAAGAAAGATAAGAAGTCAGTGACAACAATGGCTGTTGAAAAGATAGGCAAAACTATGGTGTCCCCTTTCAAGAATGATAAGAAAAAGATTAACCCATCTAATGCCACCTCCTCTTAGTCTTACTATTTGGATTGTGCTAATATTATTGAATAAAGTAGTTGTTTGATTCTGATGTATTTCTAGGGTTTAACTTATATACATCGATATTATTGTATAAAGAATTATGTTTATATGATTTAACTTATTCTTTATGGTACTGTTGATGTATATAAGTTAAACTCATTAATAAACTATTGTAGTACTATTATGTTATTTTTGTGAGGGTGATATTTCCTTTGTTAATTATCCTTCAAGGACGTTGTATATATGTTGTAATATTAGTCTCCGTTTTTGGTTATTATTTTTACCCGTTAAATCGTGTTATTGCGTTGTTAACTTCTTCTTCTTTTTTTTTAAAAAACAACTAAAGTGGAGCACTCAAATTTTGGAGAATTTTTAGTAGCTAAGTTGATTTGCTATTTGAACTTTCA
>NW_006239637.1:45906-50120 GCF_000226075.1 Solanum tuberosum | reverse complement strand
AAAACATTTTCCTTCATACCAAACACACCCTAAAAGCGGAAAGAATTATTATTCTTCTTCTTTTCTTTACATAAGTTTTTCAAATAAAACAATAAGTGTTGTGTGATTTACCCGTTTGTTGCTAAAATTTTGTAATATTGATGGCTGATATTGCAAAATAGTATTGTTCTATTTTATTGTGGGATAAATTAATCCAAACCCTCGACAAGTGTAAGAGGATTATTTTAAAAAAAAAAACACAATATTCGGTAGATTTAAAACTTTATTTTTCTTTGATTATTTTTGTTTCAATTTATCTATTTGATTGTAGAAATAACATTTTTTTTCATGTAAGATTATGATAAGTACATGTTTAAAAACTAGAATTTATATATTTTACGAGGCAAAAATAGTACTCCATAAAGAATAAAGATAGTGAAATTACATGGAAAAGTAAAATCAATTTTCTCTTTGATTGGTTAAGTATTTTTTTAAAATAAACTATTATCACAAGTATTACGGAGTATACTTGAACATTTCCTAGAAATATAAAACAATTTCGTCGTCAACTAAAAATTGATAAATACACATGAATTATTTTTAAAATAAAAGTCATCCTAATTAATTTACAAACCCACACAAATCTATTACCCCTCCAACACACAAACACCTATTAGTTTTCAGTAATTTAAATTAACACACGCTCACACAAACACATATTCCATTTCAAGAAAAAAAAGAGTAGTTTTTGATAATTTAGCTTGAACAATAAACACATAATTTCCTTAGCTCAACTACCTAAGTTAATTTCATGGATGGTCATTCAAGTTATGAAAATTACATATTAAATCTTTTTTCATTTTTATTTGGACTACAACAAAATCATTAAATTATAGTTTTTTTTACTCAAAAATTTCCCACACTCACACATATACATCAGCTAATTACATAGAAATTCAACCAGAGTTACATGAGAACTTTGATGTCATTATAAACAAAGGCCTCAAAATCCTATAAATACCTCAACATATGATGAACTCCTCAAATCATCACAATTGTTAAAGCAACAAAGCAATAATACACTACACTTAATTCCTCATATTCATAATTAATTTTAAGAGATATGGAGAATAATAATGAAAAGGGCAAAGTAGGTACATCAAAAAATGGCAGTGTGTTTCCAAAGAAAGATAAGAAGTCAGTGACAACGATGGCTGTTGAAAAGATAGGCCAAACTATGTTGTCCCCTTTCAAGAATGATAAGAAAAAAATTAACCCATCTAATGGAACCTCCTCTTAGTCCCCTTACTATTTGGATTGTGTTTATATTATTGAATAAAATTGTTTTTTTGATTTTGTTGTACTTCTAGGGTTTGGCTTATATACATTGATAATACTATTGTAAAGAATGTTTACACGGTTTGACTGATTCTTTATGGTACTGTTGTATATAAGTTAAACTTATTAATAAACTATTGTGTTTGTATTTTGTTATTTTTGTGAGGGTGATATTTCCTTTGTTAATTATCCTTCAAGGACGTTGTATGTTGTAATATTAGTCTCCGTTTTCGTTTATTATTTTTACTCTTTAAATCGTATTATTGCGTTGTTAACTTTTTTTTAAAAAAAAAAAACAACCAAAGTGGAGTACTCAAATTTTGGAGAATTTTAGTAGCTTAAGTTGATTTGCTATTTGAACTTTCACTAGGGATGACAACAGGGAGGATGTGGGGTGGGGGTGATTTTAAGGTTTTGCGGGACAGGTTGAAATAATTTTTTTAAACTAATGTGGGGCAAGTTGTGGGTCTATGCGGTTTTATGTGGGTTCAAACTTAATTTAAAATTTTTACATGTTATAAGAGTGATAGAGCGCATTTCACAAGTAAGAATACACAAATCTCATGAAAAAAACATTATTTTTTATTCAAACTATAATATCAATTGAAAGTTTCTTTAAAGTAAGTAAAATAATATTGAAGATAGTAAATGAAAATAGTTCAATCAAAATTAGTACAGTTTCTTACATACTTTCTAATCGACCTCTAAAAAATAAAATTAAGTCATTATTTATTAAGTTAATAAACTTAATGAGAAAGTCAATTTATTTTTATGAATTTTATTTTTCGGGTCAAACTTAATCAAAAAGGAAAAGTATTGAAAAAAAATTATGCGTGCAGGTTTATGCAGGGCAAGGTGAGGCGGATTGAAAAATAAAAAAAATTGTCATGCGAGGTGAAGCGGAGAAGAAAATTTATCGGACGTGGAATACAAAATATAAATATAGAAAAATAAATATTTTTTATTTCACGCTCTCAAAAAGAGATGTGAGCCATGGAAACGTCCTGTGTTGAATGGATAAAATTTCAATTAATGATGTCATATACATATTCAAGGTTGAAGTTGAATCAACAATTCTAGTGCTTATCCCCAAATTTGTGAATAATTAAATCTTATATTATTTACATATGAATTTCTTTTATGTCATTAATAAATCTTTTAAAATATATCTAGCTGATTTGAGCTCTAAGATATTTTTCATGTAAAATTATGATAGAGACGCATTTCCCCTTTCAAAAAATATAAAAAAACTATATATGAAAATGAAATATAGTGAAATGACACGGAAAAGTAAAACTAATTTAATGTCACTCCCCGAGCCTACACCCTGGGCGGGACTGGCACTCAAGAACCATTGTTGGCCCCAAGCGAACCCTGGCCTGACTTACTTACTCAGCGGAAGACTTAACTTAACAAGATAAACCCAAACAAAGCTTAGAATGTTATAAAGAAAACATTCAACTAGCCAATAAGGCATACTCAAGTCTCAACATAAGATAATGAAAAATGAAAAGACTAAAGAACTAACATATGACTGTCTATGAAGCCTCTAAAACAACTGAGATGGATGTCGGGACATGACCCACGACATCCTAATGAATTATAACTACTGAAAGCAATAAAGGGGATCCTCCGGAAGCAAGGAGGCTCACCAACAAGTCTGGAGCTCAACTAGAATCAACGATGCGCTGGATACTGCTCCTGGTTACCTGTATCTGCATCATTAGAAGATGCAGGCCAAATGACATCAGTAAATTGAATGTACGAGTATGCGAGGGGAATTCTAAAACAAGATATAAGCTTGAAAGGAACTGAAGAACTTACCTGGCTCAACTCAACTCAACTGAACTCATTTCAATATAAAGCAGTAATGTAAATTAATGCAATATAAAGAAAAGCTTTTAAAACATGGATGTCAACTCTTTGTATTTAGAAAAACAATAATACTCTGTGTATGCAAAGATACAATATAACTCTAAAATATATATAAAAATACATATAAACTGTGTATATAAGAATACAAATACTTCTCTGGGAGTTTACTCTAACTGACAA
Source organism: Solanum tuberosum (assembly GCF_000226075.1). Taxonomy (NCBI): domain Eukaryota; kingdom Viridiplantae; phylum Streptophyta; class Magnoliopsida; order Solanales; family Solanaceae; genus Solanum; species Solanum tuberosum. Next base: position 46,748 of record NW_006239637.1, on the reverse strand, counting down.
CCATCACGTAAGAGTTATTGTGATGATACAACGTTTTGCCTCACGCTGTCAGGGCCGTCCTATACCTTGCCAAGGGTATAGAACTTGACTACTAAGTGGATCCACTAGTCTATGCTAAAAAGCACTAAGGAATCATCTAAAAAGTATAGCCCTTTTCTACCCATGATGGCTACATGGTTTATGGGGGCTGTGAGTTGTCTGAACTCTCCCCCATATCGGTGCTCAATACTACTCCCAAAATATGATACTAGCTCTTATGTTTAAAAATATACTTCTTTCTGTGATTTGAGATAATTGCTCAAAAACTTAGCTCAAAGGCTATCTTGGAAATCAAAGTTTCCCCTCTTGCTTAATTGTGAAAGCATTTACTCTTTTCTAAAAACTAGCTCAAAAGCTCTTTGAAAATCAAGGTTTTCTTACTTGTTTAAATGTAAAAACATTTTAAACTCTTTGGGAATATATAGTCCCCATATACTTTTGAAGAATGAACTTCAATCTTTACTCTTTACTCTTTACTCAACTTGAACTTTAAGTCTTAAAACAAAGTTAAAACATTTGGAAAAGACTTTTGAAAAAAACTCTAAGAACTTTTCTTGACTTGACTCTTACTTCTCTTGACTTTGATCTTAACTTTCCTTGAATTGGATTATGTATTCAAGGTTCATGATCTCATGTTTATGATGATTTCATGATGTTTAGACGTACTTCGAGTGTTGGAATCGACTAGAAAACATAGGTACGTTACTAAGGAACTAGTACGGAAAGAAGGGGGGAAAATGGGATGAACTGGCGTCCCTGGCGCTCTGAGAGGTGCGGGGTGCCAGCCCTCAAAATTCAGAGAA
>NW_006239637.1:42041-45559 GCF_000226075.1 Solanum tuberosum | reverse complement strand
TAACCCAACGCTATGTGATCTCACATACGTCGTAGGATTAAATCCTTGGCGAAATCCACGACCAAAAACTTGAACGTTCTTGACGAATCTTGGTTTTTCTCCTCCTTTCTCCTCTTTTCTCTTTTCTCCAAGCCCTAGCGTGAGCTTCAACTTTTCTAAACTGATGTAAGTCTGATTAGACCCCAAATAAACCCCTAAAAATGAAATTAAGTCAAGGGGTATGGAAAAGACCATAATGCCCTTCTAAAATCCCGATTAGACTTTCCTTATTTGAACAACCCAACTTCGAATGTACATATTTCACTCATACGAACTCGGAATTGAGTAAACTTGGCGGCATTGGAAAGCTTATTTCAATATATTTTCTACGATATCTGGAAGAAAACATAACTCATGCCGAGCTAGGAGTTATGGTCATTTAAAGTTGACCAAAAACTCAAACTTAATTAACAAATTTTCCAGATTTTCATTTTTTCCAAAAACAATTCTTTCTAATTCTAACTCTTTCTAGTTCTTTCAAATAGCGAGGTGTTACATTTACCCTTTGATTAATTTTCTAAACTTAATAAGTTCCAAAGTTAATAAAGCTTAAATATAATGAAATTCCACTTCCAAAACCTTAATAGTGGTTAAATATATTTTTTAAAATAAGCTAATATCATGAGTAATACGGAGTACTTCATTTCCAAGAAATGTATATAACAATTTCATAGGTCGTTAATTGAAATTAATAAATAGAAAAAACCAAAATTAATTCACTCATCCACACACTAACCCATTCCCATCCAATACAGCACACAAATATACGCACACCCCATGTAATAATAAATTACTCTGTTTCAACCATAGTTGTCCACTATTGACTTAGCACAGGAATTAAGAGGCAGTAAATAATAGGGTAATTTTATCAAATCACCCTTATTAAAAATAAGTTATCTAAACATTGAAAAATAAATAGTATTTAATATCAATAGTAAAATAGACACAACATGACATTGATTTTATAAACTAAACAAGTATTGTTGGACATCCCAAGATAGTATAGTGGACAAATATGGACGGAGAGAGTAAAATAGGAGTAATATATATTCAATTTTGAATAACACACAGGCTTCCATTTAAAACCCCCCAAAAACTCACACAAACACATATTCCATGCAAGAAATAATCAACAATCTTCTTTTAATCTTACTTAATTACTAATAAATTCAACTAAAGTTACATGAAAACTTTCATGACATTATAAACAAAGCCCTCAAAACTCTTATAAATACCTCAACATATGTACTCCTCAAAACATCACAAGCTAAAAACAGCAAAGTATTAATACACTCCCTCATATTCATAAGTACTAAGAAAAGAGATTGTTGAAGTACTGTGTGATCATTTCATCTAAAAGTTTAAGTTGTTAAAGAGAACAATACAGTTTTATTTACTTAGTTATATATATATATATATATATATCTATATTATCAACAAAGATATGGAGAATAATGGGAAGGGCAAAAAAGGCACATCAAAGAATGAAAGTGTCTTTCCAAAAAAAGATAAGAAATCAGTGAAGGCAATGGTTGTTGAAAAAATAGTGAAAGCTACCACCTCCTCCTTCAAGAACGATAAGAAAAAAATTAATCACTCTGATGGCACCTCCGTTTAGTCCCATTACTATAATATATGTTCTTATTTTTTTGGATTGTGCTAATATTATTGAATAAAGTATTTATGTAATTCATATGTATTTCGGTAGTTTAAATTATATACATTGACGATATAGTAAAGAATATTTACACGATTTACCTGATTTCTTATGGTAATGTTAATGCATGTAAGTTAAATTCATCAATAAATTATTGTTTAATATTATGTTATTTTTTGTGATGTTTTTGTTAATTATCCTACAAGCTAAGGACGTTGTATGTTGTTCTACGAGTCTCCATTTCCGTTTTTTTATTTTCCTCTTTCAATAATGTTACTTCTTTGTTAATTTTTTTATTTTATACTATGTGGACTACTCACTTTTTTATTTTTCAAATAAGGTGAACATTTAAGGTAGATATTGAAATCACATTCTATAATGCCGAAGGGAACACTTATAGACACTAAAAAAAAAATTTGGTTATCTTATCAATACTTGTATTTCATACGCAACAACGCAATATTAATAAAGCAATGTTTTATTTAAAAATATTTATTTGACTAGTTTTAGAGTCGCCACTTAATTTTTAAGAAAAATCAAGAAAACTATTTTTTCAAAAGACTAAAACAGAAATCTAATGAAAATATTAAAAGGAGTTCGAGGTTCATAGTAGCATTTCGGGAAGGGTTTGAAAGCACCCGAAATGCCCGCTAATATGCGGTTATCCGGCAATTAACTATTTGGCTAAATTTATTTGATTTAACTTGAATTGAGCAATTTTATAGTTAGGACCATTTTAAGGGAGAAAAGGGAAAATATTAAGACACTATATCAGTTAAATACTTTGAAAAATTAAGTTTTAAGGTAAAGGGAAATGAGTTCTTAATTAGTGGATTTTTTAGAAGATTGGTTCAGAATAGCTATTTGTCGGGGAAATTAAATCGCAATAACCTTAAGATTAACAACAAATAATGATAGGTAAACAAATATAAAACGATAAAGTAAAGAGGGAAATTTGGGCCAAGTTTAGTTTCCTGTCCGCCTGGACCAGTACTTGGGCCTATTTTCATTTTGGGCCTTTGTCCCAATTTTTGCCACATTTGTACCTGTCCTAAACTAAATTGAATTTTATTTCTTTGGGCCTTAGGCCCAATTTTTGCCACCTTTGTACCTGTCCTAGACTAAATTGAATTTTATTTCTTTGGGCCTTAGGCCCATCTTCCACCTGTCCTAAATTCTAACAAGATAATAATAAGTAAAATGACAAAGGGCTTAGGCCCAAAATAACAAAATACAATCTTTAAAGTAAAAAGAGCGGGCCTTTGGCCCAATCTTTTCAATTCTCTAAACTGCTTCATATTCTTTCAACTCCGGGACATGTTCGTCGATTTTATAGTTGGCTGACTTGGATAAGAAGGAATTTTAGCCTTTATGGCTCTCTCGAAATGCAAGAAGAATGTCATGACCCGAGCCTATACCCTGGACGCTGCCGGCACTCGAGAACCATTGCTGGTCCCCAAGCGAACCCTCATCATGGCTGACTACAAGCGGAAAACTGATTCAAGCATACAAATCTTAAAAACTGAATAAAATCAATAACTCAAATACAAAGCTTTAACTTAAAATATTAACTCTGAATAAAAATAATATATATTCAACTCACCATAAAATAGGCAACTTAAGTCTTTAAAATATTTAATAAATAAATGAATAATACAAACTTCTCAACTATACTGACCATCTATGAAGCCTCTAACTGATAAAGATGGAAGTCGGGACAAGACCCACGACATCCTAACAACTGATAAAACTGAAAGGTAAATGAAATCCTCCGAAAACAAGGGGGCTCACCATAGCTAACTCGAACTCTCGGATGTATCAA